>NC_069499.1:1464245937-1464415937 GCF_027579735.1 Bombina bombina | reverse complement strand
TAAATATCTGTAATTTGTTTATTATTTTCTGTAATTTAGTGTTTTTTTTTTTGTACTTTAGCTAATTTAATTTAGGTACTTGTATTTAATTTAGTCAATTTATTTAATTATAGTGTAGTGTTAGGTGTTATTGCAACAGGTTAGGTTTTATTTTACAGGTACTTTTGTATTTATTTTAGCTAGGTAGTTATTAAATAGTTAATAACTATTTAGTAACTATTCTATCTAGTTAAAATAAATACAAACTTGGATATAAAAAGTCTACTACCCCTGTTAAAATGTCAGGTTTCTGTGATGTAAAAAAATGAGACAAAGATCAATCATTTCAGAACTTTTTCCACCTTTAATGTGACCTATAAACTGTACAACTCCATTGAAAAACAAACTGAAATCTTTTAGGTAAAGGGAAATAAAATAAAATAAAAATAAAATAACATAATTTATGCTTACCTGATAAATTCCTTTCTTCTGTTGTGTGATCAGTCCACGGGTCATCATTACTTCTGGGATATAACTCCTCCCCAACAGGAAATGCAAGAGGATTCACCCAGCAGAGCTGCATATAGCTCCTCCCCTCTACGTCACTCCCAGTCATTCGACCAAGAATCAACGAGAAAGGAGAAACCAAGGGTGAAGTGGTGACTGGAGTATAATTTAAAAGATATTTACCTGCCTTAAAACAGGGCGGGCCGTGGACTGATCACACAACAGAAGAAAGGAATTTATCAGGTAAGCATAAATTATGTTTTCTTCTGTTATGTGTGATCAGTCCACGGGTCATCATTACTTCTGGGATACCAATACCAAAGCAAAAGTACACGGATGACGGGAGGGATAGGCAGGCTCATTATACAGAAGGAACCACTGCCTGAAGAACCTTTCTCCCAAAAATAGCCTCCGAAGAAGCAAAAGTGTCAAATTTGTAAAATTTGGAAAAAGTATGAAGCGAAGACCAAGTTGCAGCCTTGCAAATCTGTTCAACAGAGGCCTCATTCTTAAAGGCCCAAGTGGAAGCCACAGCTCTAGTAGAATGAGCTGTAATTCTTTCAGGAGGCTGCTGTCCAGCAGTCTCATAGGCTAAACGAATTATGCTACGAAGCCAGAAGGAGAGAGAGGTAGCCGAAGCCTTATGACCTCTCCTCTGACCAGAGTACACGACAAACAGGGAAGACGTTTGTCGAAAATCCTTAGTTGCCTGCAAGTAGAACTTGAGGGCACGAACTACATCCAGATTGTGTAGAAGACGTTCCTTCTTTGAAGAAGGATTTGGACACAAGGATGGAACAACAATCTCTTGATTGATATTCCTGTTAGTGACTACCTTAGGTAAGAACCCAGGTTTAGTACGCAGAACTACCTTGTCTGAGTGAAAAATCAGATAAGGAGAATCACAATGTAAGGCTGATAACTCAGAGACTCTTCGAGCCGAGGAAATAGCCATTAAAAACAGAACTTTCCAAGATAACAATTTTATATCAATGGAATGAAGGGGTTCAAACGGAACACCCTGTAAAACGTTAAGAACTAAGTTTAAACTCCATGGCGGAGCAACAGTTTTAAACACAGGCTTGATCCTAGCTAAAGCCTGACAAAAGGCCTGGACGTCTGGATTTTCTGACAGACGCCTGTGTAACAAGATGGACAGAGCTGAGATCTGTCCCTTTAATGAGCTAGCCGATAAACCCTTTTCTAAACCTTCTTGTAGAAAGGACAATATCCTAGGAATCCTAACCTTACTCCAGGAGTAACCTTTGGATTCGCACCAGTATAGGTATTTACGCCATATCTTATGGTAAATCCTTCTGGTAACAGGCTTCCTAGCCTGTATCAGGGTATCAATAACCGACTCAGAAAAACCACGTTTTGATAAAATCAAGCGTTCAATTTCCAAGCAGTCAGCTTCAGAGAAGTTAGATTTTGATGTTTGAATGGACCCTGTATCAGAAGGTCCTGTCTTAGAGGTAGAGACCAAGGCGGACAGGATGACATGTCCACTAGATCTGCATACCAAGTCCTGCGTGGCCATGCAGGCGCTATTAGAATCACTGATGCTCTCTCCTGTTTGATTTTGGCAATCAATCGAGGAAGCAGCGGGAAGGGTGGAAACACATAAGCCATCCCGAAGTTCCAAGGTGCTGTCAAAGCATCTATCAGAACCGCTCCCGGATCCCTGGATCTGGACCCGTAGCGAGGAAGTTTGGCGTTCTGGCGAGACGCCATGAGATCTATCTCTGGTTTGCCCCAACGTCGAAGTATTTGGGCAAAGACCTCCGGATGAAGTTCCCACTCCCCCGGATGAAAAGTCTGGCGACTCAAGAAATCCGCCTCCCAGTTCTCCACTCCCGGGATGTGGATTGCTGACAGGTGGCAAGAGTGAGACTCTGCCCAGCGAATTATCTTTGATACTTCCATCATTGCTAGGGAGCTTCTTGTCCCTCCTTGATGGTTGATGTAAGCTACAGTCGTGATGTTGTCCGACTGAAACCTGATGAACCCCCGAGTTTTTAACTGGGGCCAAGCCAGAAGGGCATGGAGAACTGCTCTTAATTCCAGAATGTTTATTGGCAGGAGACTTTCCTCCTGATTCCATTGTCCCTGAGCCTTCAGAGAATTCCAGACAGCGCCCCAACCTAGTAGGCTGGCGTCTGTTGTTACAATTGTCCAGTCCGGCCTGCTGAATGGCATCCCCCTGGACAGATGTGGCCGAGAAAGCCACCATAGAAGAGAGTTTCTGGTCTCTTGATCCAGATTCAGAGTAGGGGACAAGTCTGAGTAATCCCCATTCCACTGACTCAGCATGCACAATTGCAGCGGTCTGAGATGTAGACGTGCAAAGGGTACTATGTCCATTGCTGCTACCATTAAGCCGATCACCTCCATGCATTGAGCTACTGACGGGAGTTGAATGGAATGAAGGACACGGCATGCATTTAGAAGCTTTGTTAATCTGTCTTCTGTCAGATAAATCTTCATTTCTACAGAATCTATAAGAGTCCCCAAGAATGGAACTCTTGTGAGAGGAAAAAGAGAACTCTTCTTTTCGTTCACTTTCCATCCATGCGACCTTAGAAATGCCAGAACTAACTCTGTATGAGACTTGGCAGTTTGAAAGCTTGAAGCTTGTATCAGAATGTCGTCTAGGTACGGAGCTACCGAAATTCCTCGCGGTCTTAGTACCGCCAGAAGGGCACCCAGAACCTTTGTGAAGATTCTTGGAGCCGTAGCCAATCCGAATGGAAGAGCTACAAACTGGTAATGCCTGTCTAAGAAGGCAAACCTTAGATACCGGTAATGATCTTTGTGAATCGGTATGTGAAGGTAAGCATCCTTTAAATCCACTGTGGTCATGTACTGACCCTTTTGGATCATGGGTAAGATTGTCCGAATAGTTTCCATTTTGAACGATGGAACTCTTAGGAATTTGTTTAGGATCTTTAAATCCAAGATTGGCCTGAAAGTTCCCTCTTTTTTGGGAACCACAAACAGGTTTGAGTAAAACCCTTGTCCTTGTTCCGACCGCGGAACCGGATGGATCACTCCCATTAATAACAGATCTTGTACACAGCGTAGAAACGCTTCTTTCTTTATCTGGTTTGTTGACAACCTTGACAGATGAAATCTCCCTCTTGGGGGAGAGAATTTGAAGTCTAGAAGGTATCCCTGAGATATGATCTCTAGCGCCCAGGGATCCTGAACATCTCTTGCCCAAGCCTGGGCGAAGAGAGAGAGTCTGCCCCCCACTAGATCCGGTCCCGGATCGGGGGCCCTCGGTTCATGCTGTCTTTGGGGCAGCAGCAGGTTTCCTGGCCTGCTTGCCCTTGTTCCAGGACTGGTTAGGTTTCCAGCCTTGTCTGTAACGAGCAACAGCTCCTTCCTGTTTTGGTGCAGTGGAAGTTGATGCTGCTCCTGCTTTGAAATTCCGAAAGGGACGAAAATTAGACTGTCTAGCCTTAGCTTTGGCTTTGTCTTGAGGCAGGGCGTGGCCCTTACCTCCTGTAATGTCAGCGATAATTTCTTTCAAACCGGGCCCAAATAAAGTTTGCCCCTTGAAAGGTATATTAAGTAATTTGGACTTAGAAGTTACATCAGCTGACCAGGATTTTAGCCACAGCGCCCTACGTGCCTGAATGGCGAATCCTGAGTTCTTAGCCGTAAGTTTGGTTAAATGTACTACGGCCTCCGAAATGAATGAATTAGCTAGTTTAAGGACTCTAAGCCTGTCCGTAATGTCGTCCAGCGTAGCTGAACTAAGGTTCTCTTCCAGAGACTCAATCCAAAATGCTGCCGCAGCCGTAATCGGCGCGATGCATGCAAGGGGTTGCAATATAAAACCTTGTTGAACAAACATTTTCTTAAGGTAACCCTCTAATTTTTTATCCATTGGATCTGAAAAAGCACAGCTATCCTCCACCGGGATAGTGGTACGCTTAGCTAAAGTAGAAACTGCTCCCTCCACCTTAGGGACCGTTTGCCATAAGTCCCGTGTGGTGGCGTCTATTGGAAACATCTTTCTAAATATTGGAGGGGGTGAGAACGGCACACCGGGTCTATCCCACTCCTTAGTAACAATTTCAGTTAGTCTCTTAGGTATAGGAAAAACGTCAGTACTCGCCGGTACCGCAAAGTATTTATCCAACCTACACAATTTTTCTGGTATTGCAACAGTGTTACAATCATTAAGAGCCGCTAAAACCTCCCCTAGTAATACACGGAGGTTCTCCAATTTAAATTTAAAATTTGAAATATCTGAATCCAATCTGTTTGGATCAGAACCATCACCCACAGAATGAAGCTCTCCGTCCTCATGTTCTGCAAGCTGTGACGCAGTATCAGACATGGCCCTAGTATTATCAGCGCACTCTGTTCTCACCCCAGAGTGATCACGCTTGCCTCTTAGTTCTGGTAATTTAGCCAAAACTTCAGTCATAACAGTAGCCATATCTTGTAATGTTATCTGTAATGGCCGCCCAGATGTACTAGGCGCCATAATATCACGCACCTCCCGGGCGGGAGATGCAGGTACTGACACGTGAGGCGAGTTAGTCGGCATAACTCTCCCCTCGCTGTTTGGTGAAAATTGTTCAATTTGTACAGATTGGCTTTTATTTAAAGTAGCATCAATACAGTTAGTACATAAATTTCTATTGGGCTCCACCTTGGCATTGGAACAAATGACACAGATATCTTCCTCTGAATCAGACATGTTTAACACACTAGCAATAAACTTGCAACTTGGTTACAATCTTATTTAACAAAAACGTACTGTGCCTCAAAGAAGCACTAAACGATTAAATGACAGTTGAAATAATGAACTGAAAGACAGTTATAGCATCAATCCTTAAAAACAACACAACTTTTAGCAAAGGTTTGTTCCCATTAGTAAAGTAACAATAATTAAATTTGAAACATAAAAATTACAGAGCAACGTTTTTAATCACAGTCAATATATAAGTCTCACAGCTCTGCTGAGAGAATCTACCTCCCTCCAAAGAAGTTTGAAGACCCCTGAGTTCTGTTAGAGATGAACCGGATCATGCAGGAAATACAAGAGTAACTGACTGGAAATTTTTTGATGCGTAGCAAAGAGCGCCAAAAACGGCCCCTCCCCCTCACACACAGCAGTGAGAGAGAAACGAAACTGTCACAATTAAAACAAGCAACTGCCAAGTGGAAAAATAATGCCCAAATATTTATTCACTCAGTACCTCAGAAAATGCAAACGATTCTACATTCCAGCAAAAACGTTTAACATAATAAATACCTATTAAAAGGTTTAATGTACTTTTAACAGAGTAATTCCGGTGAAATACCATCCCCAGAATACTGAAGTGTAGAGTATACATACATGTCATTATAACGGTATGGCAGGATTTTCTCATCAATTCCATTCAGAAAATAAAAACTGCTACATACCTCAATGCAGATTCATCTGCCCGCTGTCCCCTGATCTGAAGCTTTTACCTCCCTCAGATGGCCGAGAAACAGCAATATGATCTTAACTACTCCGGTTAAAATCATAGTAAAAACTCTGGTAGATTCTTCTTCAAACTCTGCCAGAGAGGCAATAACACGCTCCGGTGCTATTGTAAAATAACAAACTTTTGATTGAAGTTATAAAAACTAAGTATAATCACCATAGTCCTCTCACACATCCTATCTAGTTGTTGGGTGCAAGAGAATGACTGGGAGTGACGTAGAGGGGAGGAGCTATATGCAGCTCTGCTGGGTGAATCCTCTTGCATTTCCTGTTGGGGAGGAGTTATATCCCAGAAGTAATGATGACCCGTGGACTGATCACACATAACAGAAGAAAATATGGTTGCATAAGTGTGAACACCCTTAAACTAATACTTTATTGAAGCATCTTTTGATTTTATTACAGCAGTCAGTCTTTTTGGGTATGAGTTTGAGCTTGGCAAGATTTGCCCACTCTTCTTTGCAAAAACACTCTAAATCTGTCAGAATGCGAGGGCATCTCCAGTGCACAGCCCTTCAGATAACCCCACAGATTTTGAATTGGATTCAGGTCTGGGCTCTGGCTGGGCCATCCCAAAACTTTAATCTTCTTCTGGTGAAGCCATTCCTTTGTTGATTTGGATGTATGCTTTGGGTTGTTGTCATGCTGAAAGATGAAGTTCCTCTTCATGTTCAGCTTTCTAGCAGAAGCCTGAAAGTTTTGTGCCAATATTGTCTGGTATTTGGAACTGTTTATTATTCCCTCTACCTTGACTAAGGCCCCAGTTCCAGCTGAAGAAAAACAGCCCAAAGCATGATGCTGCCACCACCATGCTTCACTGTGGGTATGGTGTCCTATCGCATTTAAAAGTCAGTAGTTAAGAGTTTTATGGTACAACGCCGTAACATAAAACTCATAACGAAAGTGCTAAAAAGTACACTAACACCCATAAACTACCTATTAACCCCTAAACCGAGGCCCTCCCGCATCGCAAACACTATAATAAAATTATTAACCCCTAATCTGCCGCTCCGGACACCGCCGCCACCTACATTATACTTATGAACCCCTAATCTGCTGCCCCAACATCGCTGACACCTACATACTATTTATTAACCCCTAATCTGCCGCCCCCAATATCGCCACAACCTACCTACATTTATTAACCCCCTAATCTGCCGCCCCCAACGCCGCCAACACTATAATAAACATATTAACCCCTAAACCGCCGCACTCCCACCTCGCAAACATTAGTTAAATATTATTAACCACTAATCTGCCGTCCCTAACATTGCCGCCACCTACCTACATTTATTAACCCCTAATCTGCCGCCCCCAACGTCGCCGCCACTATACTAAATGTATTAACTCCTAAACCTAACCCTAACACCCCCTAACTTAAATATAATTACAATAAATCTAAATAAAATTCCTATCATAAACTACATTATTCCTATTTAAAACTAAATACTTACCTATAAAATAAACCCTAAGAGTAGCTACAATATAACTAATAGTTATATTGTAGCTAGCTTAGGGTTTATTTTTATTTTACAGGCAACTTTGTATTTATTTTAACTAGGTACAATAGTTATTAAATAGTTATTAACTATTTAATAACTACCTAGCTAAAATAAATACAAAAGTACCTGTAAAATAAAACCTAACCTAAGTTACAATAACGCCTAACACTACACTATAATTAAATACATTTACTAAATTAAATACAATTAAATAAATTAAAATTAATTAGCTAAAGTACAAAAAACAAACACTAAATTACAGAAAATAATAAACAAATTACAGATATTTAAACTAATTACACCTAATCTAATAGCCCTATCAAAATAAAAAAGCCCCCCCCCCCAAATAAAAAGAAACCCTAGTCTAAACTAAACTACCAATAGCCCTTAAAAGGGCCTTTTGCAGGACATTGCCCCAAAGTAATCAGCTCTTTTACCTGTAAAAAAAAATACAAACAACCCCCCCAACAGTAAAACCCACCACCCACACAAACAACCCCCCAAATAAAATACTATCTAAAAAAACCTAAGCTCCCCATTGCCCTGAAAAGGGCATTTGGATGGGCATTGCCCTTAAAAGGGCAGTTAGCTCTTTTTGCAGGTCCAAACCCTAACCTAAAAATAAAACCCACCCAATACACCCTTAAAAAAACCTAACACTAACCCCCTGAAGACCAACTTACAGTTTTGAAGATCCGACATCCATCCTCAATGAAGCGGCAGAAGTCTTCATCGAACTGGGCTGAAGTCCTCAACGAAGCCGGGAGAAGTCTTCATCCAGACGGCATCTTCGATCTTCATCCATCCGATGCTGAGCGGGTCCATCTTCAAGACATCCGACGCGGAGCATCCTCTTCATCTGACGACTACCCGACGAATGAAGGTTCCTTTAAGTGACGTAAAAGATGGATCCCTTAGATTCCGATTGGCTGATAGAATTCTATTAGCCAATCAGAATTAAGGTAGAAAAAATCTTATTGGCTGATGCAATCAGCCAATAGGATTGAGCTCTCATTCTATTGGCTGATTGGAAAAGAGCCAATTACTTTGGGGCAATGCCCCGCAAAAGGCCCTTTTAAGGGCTATTGGTAGTTTAGTTTAGGCTAGGGTATTTTTTTTTTTTTGGTTTTGTTTTTTTGTTTTTTTTAGGGCTATTAGATTAGGTGTAATTAGTTTAAATATCTGTAATTTGTTTATTATTTTCTGTAATTTAGTGTTTGTTTTTTTTGTACTTTAGCTAATTTAATTTAGGTACTTGTATTTAATTTAGTCAATTTATTTAATTATAGTGTAGTGTTAGGTGTTATTGCAACAGGTTAGGTTTTATTTTACAGGTACTTTTGTATTTATTTTAGCTAGGTAGTTATTAAATAGTTAATAACTATTTAGTAACTATTCTATCTAGTTAAAATAAATACAAACTTGGATATAAAAAGTCTACTACCCCTGTTAAAATGTCAGGTTTCTGTGATGTAAAAAAATGAGACAAAGATCAATCATTTCAGAACTTTTTCCACCTTTAATGTGACCTATAAACTATACAACTACATTGAAAAACAAACTGAAATCTTTTAGGTAAAGGGAAATAAAAAAAAATAAAAATAAAATAATATGGTTGCATAAGTGTGAACACCCTTAAACTAATACTTTATTGAAGCATCTTTTGATTTTATTACAGCAGTCAGTCTTTTTGGGTATGAGTTTGAGCTTGGCAAGATTTGCCCACTCTTCTTTGCAAAAACACTCTAAATCTGTCAGAATGCGAGGGCATCTCCAGTGCACAGCCCTTCAGATAACCCCACAGATTTTGAATTGGATTCAGGTCTGGGCTCTGGCTGGGCCATCCCAAAACTTTAATCTTCTTCTGGTGAAGCCATTCCTTTGTTGATTTGGATGTATGCTTTGGGTTGTTGTCATGCTGAAAGATGAAGTTCCTCTTCATGTTCAGCTTTCTAGCAGAAGCCTGAAAGTTTTGTGCCAATATTGTCTGGTATTTGGAACTGTTTATTATTCCCTCTACCTTGACTAAGGCCCCAGTTCCAGCTGAAGAAAAACAGCCCAAAGCATGATGCTGCCACCACCATGCTTCACTGTGGGTATGGTGTTCTATTGGTCATCTGCAGTGTTGTTTTTGCGCCAAACAAATCTTTTGGAATTATGGCCAAAAAGTTCAACTTTGGTTTCATCAGACCAGAACATCTTTTCCCACATGCTTTTGCAAAATTTAGCCGGGCTTGGATGTTTTTTTTTGTAAGAAAAGGCTTCCGTCTTGCCACTCTACCCCATAGCCCAGACATATGAAGAATACGGGCGATTGTTGTCACATGTACCACACAACCAGTACTTGCCAGATATTCCTGCAGCTCCTTTAATGTTGCTGTAGGCCTCTTGGCAGCCTCCCAGACCAGTTTTCTTCTCATCTTTTCATCAATTTTGGAGGGACATCCAGTTCTTGGTAATGTCACTGTTGCACCATATTTTCTGCACTTGATGATGACTGTCTTCACTGTGTTCCATGGTATATCTAATGTCTTGGAAATTCTTTTGTGCCCTTCTCCTGACTGATACCTTTTAACAATGAGATCCCTCTGATGCTTTAGAAGCTCTCTGCAGACCATGGCTTTTGCTGTAGGATGCTACTAACAAAATGTCAGGAAAGACCTACTAGAACAGCTGAACTTTATTTGGGGTTAACCAGAGGCACTTTAAATGATGACAGGTGTGTACTGACTCCTATTTAACATGATTTTGAATGTGATTGCTTAATTCTGAACACAGCTACATCCCCAGTTATAAAAGGGTGTTCAAACTTATGCAACCAGATTATTTTATTTTTTTATTTCCCTTTACCTAAAAGATTTCAGTTTGTTTTTCAATTGAGTTGTACAGTTTATAGGTCACATTAAAGGTGGAAAAAAGTTATGAAATGATTTATCTTTGTCTCATTTTTTTACATCACAGAAACCTGACATTTTAACAGGGGTGTGTAGACTTTTTATATCCACTGTATATTGTAGCTAGCTTAGGGTTTATTTTATAGGTAAGTATTTAGATTTAAATAGGAATAATGTAGTTAATGATAGGAATTTTATTTAGACTTATTTAAATTATATTTAAGTTAGGGGGTGTTAGGGTTAGACTTAGGTTTAGGGGTTAATACATTTAGTATAGTGGCGGCGGGGTTGGGGGCGGCAGATTAGGGGTCAATAAATGTAGGTAGGTGGCGGCGATGTTAGGGACGGCAGATTATGGGTTAATATTTAACTAATGTTTTTGAGGCGGGAGTGTGGCGGTTTAGGGGTTAATATGTTTATTATAGTGTCTGCGACGTTGTGGGCGGCAGATTAGGGGTTAATAAATATAATGTAGGTGGCGGCGATGTTGGGGGCAGCAGATTAGGGGTTCATAAGTATAATGTAGGTGGCGGCGGTGTCCGGAGCAGCAGATTAGGGGTTAATAAGAATAATGTAGGTATCAGCGTTAATAAGTGTAGGGGTTAATAAGGGGTTAATAAGTATAAGATTAGGGGTGTTTAGACTCGGGGTTCATGTTAGGGTGTTAGGTGTAAACATAAAATGTGTTTCCCCATAGGAATCAATGGGGCTGTGTTAGTGAGTTTTACACTGCTTTTTTGCAGGTGTTAGACTTTTTCTTAGCCGGCTCTCCCCGTTGATCCCTATGGGGAAATCGTGCACGAGCACGTACGACCAGCTCACTGCTGACTTAACCCCTTAAGGACCAGCGACGTACCCTGTATGTCGCTGGCCTTTTTTTGGGACTTGATTGCTTTATAGCGCGGTCTTGCCACCAACGTTAAGACTGCTCTATTCCACAAAGCCTTCTGGAGGGAGGGCATTAATAGCGTGTTCTTGCTAGACTTGTGCTATTATGTCCTGAAAAAACCCTTAACGACCAGTGACATACAGGGTACATTGTGGTCATTAAGGGGTTAAGCAGCGCTGGTATTGGAGTTCGGTAATGAGCAAAATTTTGCTCAACGCTCACTTCTTGTCTTTTAACGACGGGTTTGTAAAAACTCGTAATACCAGCGCTGCAGGTGAGTGGTGAGACAAAACTGCTTGTTAGCACCGCATAGCCTCTAACGCAAAACTCGTAATCTAGGTGATTGTCTTTCAAAATTCAGATAGAGCTCACAATTTCAAACAACTTTCAAATTTACTTATTTTATCAAATTGCCTTTATTCTTTTGGTATCATTTGTTGAAGGAGCAGCAATGCACTACTGTGAGCATGCTATAGAATCTTGAATGAAAAAAAAAAAGGTTTTATGTCCCTTTAAAGAGCCATAATAGTCAAACTATGGCCATTTAAATTAAAAAACAATACGAAATTGTTTTTAAGGGAATTCCACATTGATGAACTTTACCAATTCCTGCAACATTCTACAAAGTGATTGCTTAACGTGCAATAAAACATGTTGAGATCTGTGCATATCCTAAAGGACTAATTAAGTAAAACTAGTTTGCTTATTTTCAATTTTGAAACATTTTTTTAATGCAAAGTTTCTTACAAAGCCATGTTTGTGATGGAAAACGTTATCAATGTTTTCCATCAGAAACACAGGCATTGTATTTCAACTGAGTTCACAAAAGCTTATTTGCTTCTAGGCATGCTCCAGCAGATAATGAGTGTTAAAGGGACAGTATACTCAGAAATTTAAAGGGACACTAAACCCCAAATTTTTCTTTCATGATTCGGGTAGCGAATACAATTTTAAACAACATTCCAATTTACTTATATTATCTAATTTGCTTCATTCTTTAGATATCATTTGTTGAATAAATATCAATGCACATGTATGAGCCAATCACACAAGGCATTTATGGGCAGCCACCAATCAGCAGCTACTGAGCCTATCTAGATATGCTTTTCAGCAAAGGATATAAAGAGAATGAAGCACATTACATAATAGAAGTACATTAGAAAGTTGTTTAAAATTGCATGCTCTTTCTAAATCATGAAAGAAGAAAATTGGGTTTCATGTTCCTTTAAACCTCAAATTTCCGTTAAACCTCAAATTTACATTTGCATGATGTGTTAAACACAAGTTTCATTAATCACATTTTAAATAAGTTTTTTTTTTAAACTATTAATTCTATCACAAAACTTACCCCCCTTGTATATTAACAGTCCGCCTACTGATCCGAATGCATTTTTTTCACTATTTTCAATAAATTTTCCATCCACCTATAGTAAAATTATCTGTCGCGCTATAGACAAGATATGTGAACGCGCACCCGATGCCATCATTAATTCAGAGTTTATTATTTACTAACGTTCACGTGAAGCGATCGATGCTTAGAACATCGGCATTGACGTATGTGCAATTGTAATTACATACAAAGCCGCTCTGTAAAGACATAATCATGAGTGAGCTTCAGTGGGAGGAAATGTAGGCGTTACAAAATTTGCATGTGGAAAGAACAGAATAGATCTAGACCACCCATATTAGAGATGACATTGAGGGGTTGGAGAACAAACGGCCATTAACGGTTACACTCGAAAATGTAAGATCAAATAAAACATGGAAAAAACATAATTTATGCTTACCTGATAAATTTATTTCTCTTGTAGTGTATCCAGTCCACGGATCATCCATTACTTATGGGATATATTCTCCTTCCCAACAGGAAGCTGCAAGAGTCCACCCACAGCAAAGCTGCTATATAGCTCCTCCCCTAACTGCCATTACCAGTCATTCGACCGAAAACATGCAGAGAAAGGAAAACCATAGGGTGCAGTGGTGACTGTAGTTTAATGGAAAAATTACCTGCCTTAAAGTGACAGGGCGGGCCGTGGACTGGATACACTACAAGAGAAATAAATTTATCAGGTAAGCATAAATTATGTTTTCTCTTGTTAAGTGTATCCAGTCCACGGATCATCCATTACTTATGGGATACCAATACCAAAGCTAAAGTACACGGATGATGGGAGGGACAAGGCAGGTACTTAAACGGAAGTTACCACTGCCTGTAAAAAACCCTTTCTCCCAAAAATAGCCTCAGAAGAAGCAAGGTATCAAATTTGTTAAATTTGAAAAAGTATGAAACACAGACCAAGACTCCGTCTTGTAATCTGTTCAACAGAAGCCACATTTAAAAAAGGGCCAAGTGAAAACCACAGCTCTAGTAGAATGAGCTGTAATCCCTTCAGGAGGCTGCTGTCCAGCAGTCTCATAAGCTAAATGAATTATGCTTTTTAACCAAAAAGACAGAGAGGTTGCTGAAGTCCTTTGACCTCTCCTCTGTCCAGAATAGACAACAAACAAGGTGAATGTTTGATGAAAATCTGTAGTAGCTTGTAAGTAAAACTTTAAAACACGAACCACGTCCAAATTGTGTAATAGACGTTCCTTCTTTGAAGAAGGATTAGGATACAAGAATGGAACAACAATCTCTTGAGTGATATTCTTGTTAGATACCACCTTAGGTAAAAACCCAGGTTGGTACACAGGACTACCTTATCCGTACGGAGAACCAGATAAGGAGAATCACATTGCAACGCAGATAACTCGGAGACTCTATGAGCCGAGGAAATAGCTACCAAAAAGGAACTTTCCAAGATAGAAGTTTGATATCTATGGAATGAAAAGGTTCAAATGGAACTCCTTGAAGAACCTTAAGAACCAGCTTTAAGCTCCATGGCGGAGCAACATTTTTAACGACAGGCTTGGTTCTAACCAAAGCCTGACCAAATGCCTGAACGTCTAGAATACCTGCCAGACGCTTGTGCAAAAGAATAGACAGAGTAGAAATCTGTCCTTTTAAAGAACTAGCTGACAACCCTTTTCTCAAAATCATCTTGGAGAAAAGATAATATCCTGGGAATCCAGACTTTACTCCATGAGTAACCCTTGGATTCATAACAATAAGATATTTACACCATATCTTATGTTAAATTTTCCTAGAGACAGGCTTTTATGCCTGTATTAAGGTATCAATTACTGACTCGGAGAAGCCATGCTTTGATAACATCAAGCGTTCTGTCTCCAGGCAGTCCATCTCAGATTAGTTATATTTAGATGGTTGAAAAGACCCTGAGGTAGAGGGTCCTGTCTCAGAAGCAGAGACCGTGGTGGAAAGGATGACATGTCCACCAGATCTGCATACCAGGTCCTGCGTGGCCACGCAGGCGCTGTCAAAAGCACCAAAGCACTCTCCTGCTTGATCTTGTGCAAACCCCTCCGGAGGGAATTCCCACTCCCCCGGATGAAAAGTCTGGCGACTTAGAAAATCTGCCTCCCAGTTCTCAACACCTGGGATAGGGATAGCTTTTAGACAAGAGTGAGTCTCTGTCCAGTGAATTATTTTAAGACTTCTAACATTGCTAGGGAACTTCTGTTCCCCCTTGATGGTTGATGTAAGCCACAGTCGTGATATTGTCCGACTGAAATATGATGTACCTCAGAGTTGCTAACTGAGGCCAAGTCTGAAGAGCATGGAATATTGCTCCCAGTTCCAGAATATTCATTAGAAGGAGGGTCTCCTCCTGAGTCCACTATCCCTGAGCCTTCAGGGAGTTCCAGACTGTATCCCAACCTAAAAGGCTGGCATCTGTTGTAACAATTGTCCCATCTGACCTGCGGAAGGTCATACCCTTGGACAGATGGACCCGAGATAGTCACCAGAGAAGAGAATCTCTGGTTTCTTGGTCCGGATTTAACAGGAGAACAAATCTGTGTAATCCCCGTTCCTCTGGCTGAGCATGCATAGTTGCAGTGGTCTGAAATGTAGGCGTGCAAACGGTACTATGTCCCTTGCCGCTACCATTAAGCCTATTACATTCATGTACTGAGCCACCAAAGGGCGCGGATGGAATGAAGAACACGGCAGAAATTTAGAAACTTTGACAACCTGGACTCCGTCAGGTAAATTTTAATTTCTACAAAATCTATCAGAATCCCTAGGAGGGAAACCCTTGATATTGGGGATAGAGAACTCTTTCCTTGTTCACTTTCCACCCATGCGATCTCAGAAATGCCAGTACTACGTCCGTATGAGACTTGGCAACTTGGATGTTTGACGCCTGTATCAGGATGTCGTCTAAATTAGGTGGCCAGTTCTATGCCCCGCGGCCTAAGGACCGCCAAAGTGACCCCAGAACCTCCATAAAGATTCTAGGGGCTGTAGTTAACCCAAAGGAAAGAGCTACAAACTGGTAATGCCTGTCTAGAAAGGCAAACCTGAAAAAACGATGGTGATCTTTATGCATCGTAATGTGAGGATAAGCATCCTTCAAATCCATTGTAGTCCTCTATTGACTCTCCTGGATCATAGTTAAGATGGTACGAATAGTTTCCATCTTAAATGATAGAATTCTAAAGAATTTGTTTAAGATCTTTTAGATCCAAAATAGGTCTGAAGGTTTCCTTTCCTTGGGAACCACAAACCGATTTGAGGAAAACTGTGTCCCTGTTCCTCTATTGGAACTGAATGGGTCACGTACACAATGCAAGAATGTCTCTTTCTTTATCTGGTTTGCAGATAAATGTGAAAGGCAAAAACTCCCCTTTTTTGGGGGGGAAAGCTTTGAAATCCAGAAGATATCTCTGGGGTATAATTTCCAATGCACAGGGATCCTGGGCATCTCTTGCCCACGCCTGGGCGAAGAATGAAGTCTGCCCCCTATAGGATCCGTTACCAGATAGGGGTCCGTTCCTCATGCTGTTTTAGAGGCAGCAGCAGCAGGCTCCTTGACCTGCTTATCTTTGTTCCAGGTCCGGTTGTCTCCAGACCGCCTTGGACTGAGCAAAAGTTCCCTCTTATTTTGCCTTAGAGGAAGTTGATGCCACACCTGCCTTGAATTTTCGAAAGGCACGAAAATTAGGCCTTTTTTGTCCCTTGATTTGGACCTGTCCTGAGGAAGGGCATGATCTTTTCCTCCAGTGATATAAGTAATAATCTCCTTCAAACTAGGCCTGAATAGGGTCTGCCCCTTGAAGGGAAGTTAAGTAGCTTATTTATTAAAGTCACGACAGCTGACCATGATATAAGCCATAGCGCTCTGCGCGCCAGTATAGTAAAAAACAGAATTCTTAGCCGTTAGTCTAGTCAAAGGAACAAAGGCATCAGAAAACAAAGGAATTGGCTAGCTTAAGTGCTCTAAGCTTGTCAAATATATTCATCCAATGGAGCCTGTAAAGCCTCATCAAGAGACTCAAACCAGAACGCAGCAGCAGCAGTGACAGGAGCAATGCGTGCAAGGGGCTGCAGGATAAAACCTTGTTGAATAAACATTTTTTATCCATTGGATCTAAAAAAGCACAACAGTCCTCGCCAGAGGTAGTGGTACGCTTAGCTAGAGTAGAAACTCTTCTCTCCACCTTAGGAACTGTCTGCCATAAGTCCCGTGTGGTGGCAACTATTAGAAAACATTCTTCTAAAAAATAGGAGGGGAAGAGAACGGCACACCTGGTCTATCCCATTCCTTATGAAAAATTTTAGTAAACCTCTTTAAGTATTGGAAAAACATAAGTACACACCGGCACTGCATATTATTTATCCAGTCTACACAATTTCTCTGGCACTGCGATTGTACACATTCATTCAGAGCAGCTAAAGCCTCCCTGAGCAACAAGTGGAGGTTCTCAAGCATAAATTTTAAATGTAGAAATATCAGAATCAGGTTAAATCATCTTCCCTGAGTCACAAATATCACCCACAGACTAAGTATATTGTGAGGTAGTATCAGACATGGTTCTTAAAGCGTCTGTATGCTCTGTATCTACCCCCAGAGCTGTTTTGCTTTCCTTTAATTTCAGGTAGTCTGACTAATACTGCTGCCAGTGTATTATACACAACCTTTGCCATGTCTTGTAAAATAAACTCTATGGGCGCCATTGATATACTTGGCGCCATTTGAGCGTGAGTCCCTGGAGCGGGAGTCAAAGGGTCTGACACGTGGGGAGAGTTAGTCGGCATAACTTCCCCCTCGACAGAATCCTCTGGTAAAATAAACGCTATGGGTGCCCTTGATGTACTTGGCGCCATTTGAGCGTGAGTCCCTAAAGCGGGAGTCAAAGGGTCTGACACGTGGGGAGAGTTAGTCGGCATAACTTCCCCCTCGACAGAATCCTCTGGTGATAATGTTTTTAAATACAAAAAATGATCTTTATTGTTTAACATGAAATCAGTACATCTGGTACACATTCTAAAATGGGGTTCCACCATGGCTTTAAACATAATAAACACAGAGCCTCCTCTATGTTAGACATGTTAGAACTAATAAAGAGACTAGTAAGCTTGGAAAACACTTTAAATCAAGTTAACAAGCAAATATAACAAACGTTACTGTGTCTTTAAGAGAAACAAATTTTGTCAAAATTTGAAAAACAGTGAAAAAAGGCAGTAAATCAAACGAAATTTTTACAGTACATGTAATAAGTTAACAGAGCATTGCACCCACTTGCAAATGGATGATTAACCCCTTAATGCAAAAAACAGACATTAGGCCCCAATAAGTTTTATCACCAAACATATGTTAAAAAACGATTAAACATGCCAGCAAACGTTTTAAAACACATTCTTATAAGAGTATGTATGTCTATTAATAAGCCTGATCCAGTCGCTATCACTGCATTTAAGGCTTTACTTACATTACTTCGGTATCAGCAGTATTTTCTTAGTCAATTCCATTCCTTAGAAAAATATATTACTGCACATACCTTAGCATATATC
This sequence comes from Bombina bombina, assembly GCF_027579735.1. Classification (NCBI taxonomy): domain Eukaryota; kingdom Metazoa; phylum Chordata; class Amphibia; order Anura; family Bombinatoridae; genus Bombina; species Bombina bombina. The sequence continues at coordinate 1,464,397,759 of NC_069499.1, read as the reverse complement.
TCTATCAATCAGCCTGGTACCAGTCGCTTTCACTGCATTTAAAGGCTGTACTTACATTACTTCGGTATCAGCAGTATTTTCTTAGTCAATTCCATTCCTTAGAAAAATATTTTACTGCACATACCTTATTTGCAGGAAAACCTGCACGCCATTCCCCCTCTGAAGTACCTTACTCCTCAGAATGTGTGAGAACAGCAACTGGATCTTAGTTACGTCTGCTAAGATCATAGAAAAAACGCAGGCAGATTCTTCTTCCAAATACTGCCTGAGATAAACAGCACACTCCGGTGCCATTTAAAAATAACAAACTTTTGATTGAAGAAATAAACTAAGTATAAAAAACCACAGACTCTCACGACCTCCTATCTATGTTGAGACTTGCAAGAGAATGACTGGTAATGGCAGTTAGGGGAGGAGCTATATAGCAGCTTTGCTGTGGGTGGACTCTTGCAGCTTCCTGTTGGGAAGGAGAATATATCCCATAAGTAATGGATGATCCGTGGACTGGATACACTTAACAAGAGAAAATATTGTTTATTAAAATGAATTAATACGTTTCAAATGTAATGGCAAAGACGAACATTGCCCATGATTTTAGTATGTGTGAATTTACTGACCCTTTAAAGTCTTATATGCTACCATATTAATGGTGGATATAGAAGCAACCATAAAAGGAATTTTGTGGGGGGGAGTTAGAGCTGTACAATTTAGAAATGTAAAAGAAAGGGTTAATGGCGAGGCACTGCAGTATAAATTTGCAGGTAAAGTAATTAAAAGTACATAATACTATATTTTGTTTCTATCCCAACTTGTTTTATGTCCCTTTAAATCAGAACACAAACTCATTTGAATCCATTCCTAATTGTCTATAGAAAACTATAATCAGTACACTAGTAATTTTGTTCCTAAACTGGCTCTTGATTTGTAAAACCTTATGCTAACAAAATGACAGTGTTGAATGATTTTAAACATGTGTTTTCTCATTAGTATTAAACCAATTAGCCATCACATTTGATGTGTGTGCTCTCCTGGAAGTCTGAGAAACCACCCTTGAAAAGCACTATTTTTTTTATAGTGTTGTGAACAATTCTCCAGTTATAATGTATACTAATATCAGCATTTTATTAATTTAAATATTAGCAACTAATGGATTGAAATGCATTAGAAAAAGAAGGGAAATTAATATATAGATAGATAGATAGATAGATAGATAGATAGATAGATAGATAGATGGATAGAACAAAACTTCTTTTAGATGCCAAAAAAATGACTTTAATGAACCCTGTGAATATGACACAAGGGAGAATATGTTACCTGTCGGATGGGCTCAGGCACCCTGTGCTTGCAACATAAGTGGACCAAGCGCACGGCTGACTTTAGGCTCATTTTATGTCCCACAGAGATATAGATAGGTTTAGAGCTCTTGCTGGAACTCTTTAAGGCCTGGGAAGAAGATACGGTTGAAGACAGATGAGGATGAAGATAAGAGCTTGTTGGACTATTAGAACATTACTGCTGTCCTATTTCAAGTCTCTCCTATAAATGGTGACACAGAAACAATGCAGTACAATGGGTCTACATGGGTAGCATCAGCTGTACCCAGCCTTAACATATATCGAATTTTAAAGGGCATAATAATGTAAAAATGCCAGAACATTGCATTTTTTTTGCATTACTACTTTGTGTTTAACCACTACAAATGGAAAAAACTAAATGGTTAGGGACACTAACCCCAATTTTTTTATTTTGTGATTCAGATAGAGTATGAAATTTTAAGCACCTTTCTAATTTACTCCTATTATCAAATGTTCTTCATTCTCTTGTTATCTTTATTTGAAAAGCAAGAACGTACATTTAGATTCTGGCCTGTTTTTGGCGAACAACCTGAGTTGTTCTTGCTGATTGGTAGATAAATTCACCCACCAATACACAAGTGCTCCTTAGCTTAGATGCCTTCTTTTTCAAATAAAGATAGCAAGAGAACGAAGAAAAATTGATAATATGAGTAAATTAGAAAGTTGCTTAAAATTGCATGCTCTATCTGAATCATAATGATAAACAAAATAGAACATGAACTAAAAATTTTTATTTTATAACTCAGATATAACTTACATTTTAAAATAACTTTTCAATTTACTTCTATGATCAATTTTGCTACATTCTTTTGGTATCCTTTAATGAAGGAGCATCAATGTACTGCTGGGAGATACCTTAACACACCAGAAAGCCAATGACAATAGACATATGTGCAGCTACCAATCATCAGCTAGCTCCCAGCTAAAGAGCCTACCTAGGTATCCTTTTCAGCAAACGATAGCAAGAGAATGGAGCAAATTAGATAATAGAAGTAAATTGGAAAACTATTTAAAATTGTATGTTCTATACAAATCATGAAAGATTTTTTTTTAGGTTTCATGTCCCATTTAATAGGTGACGTGTGTAATTATCCTGTTGTGTGCCAAAACCATATAGATATGTGTGTATTTATTAAGACAGTGTCAATGCTGATTTGGCTAATTTATTAGAGTAAAAGCACTTATCATTAAAGGTTTAATATGATTGTAGATGTTTGGTGACGTTGTCTCCTTATGTGATACAATATGGCAATGGGTAATTTCCAAGTGTTCTGCCTATGCATAAAACCAGTGGCACGTTAACCCCTTAACCACCAGTGATGTACCCTGTACGTCACTGGTCTTTCTATGGGCCCTGCATTTTTAATATCGCAGTCTTGCAGCCATTTCTGGTGGCCAGCAGGAGGGACCTGCACTATTATAACCCAAAATAATAAACTATAATAACCAGCCATGTACAGGGTACGTCGTGGTCGTTAACGAACATTTTTTTACCAAGCCGTTAAAGGGATAGGAAAGTCAAAATTAAACTTGCTTGATTCAGACAGAGCATGTCATTTTAAGACACTTTTAAATTCACTTCTATTTTCAAATGTGCTTCGTTCTCTTAGTATCCTTTGTTAAAAAATGAATACGCACATATCCTACACTAGTGGGAGCTGCTGCTAATTGGTGCCTGCGCACATTTGTCTCTTGTGATTGGCTAAATAGATATTTTCATCTTCCTGTCAGTAGTGCAATGCTGTTCCTTCAGCAATGGATAACAAGAGAATGAAGAAAATGTGATAATAGAATTAAATTGGAAAGTTGTTTAAAATTGTATGTTCTATCTGAATCATAAAAGAAAATGTTGGGGTTTACTATCCCTTTAATGAAAAAAGTGCTGGCGATAGAACAATGAAAATGGCTGATTGTGATTGGGTCAACATGAAAAAGGGCTCATCTGCAGCCGTTAATATACCAAAAAAAATATAAAAAGATTTTGATTATGATCAACCTATGCACGAGGTCAGTAACGCAAAAATCACACCATAGAACTTACAAATAACATCATTGCAATAGTAAATCTGCTGTACTTACAGTGCCCAGAATGCAGCCTGTGTCGCCGGTCAGTTGAAACATATCGCCACTATCCTGCAGCTGTCGGATCTAGATCAAAATAACAATGGAAATATCAATAAAGGGTCATACCCCCCCCCCAAAAAAAAAAAAATGATTCAGATAGTGTCATTTAAAAAAAAAACAAAAAAAACAGAATTTATGTTTACCTGATAAATTACTTTCTCCAACGGTGTGTCCGGTCCACGGCGTCATCCTTACTTGTGGGATATTCTCCTCCCCAACAGGAAATGGCAAAGAGCCCAGCAAAGCTGGTCACATGATCCCTCCTAGGCTCCGCCTACCCCAGTCATTCGACCGACGTTAAGGAGGAATATTTGCATAGGAGAAACCATATGATACCGTGGTGACTGTAGTTAAAGAAAATAAATTATCAGACCTGATTAAAAAAACCAGGGCGGGCCGTGGACCGGACACACCGTTGGAGAAAGTAATTTATCAGGTAAACATAAATTCTGTTTTCTCCAACATAGGTGTGTCCGGTCCACGGCGTCATCCTTACTTGTGGGAACCAATACCAAAGCTTTAGGACACGGATGAAGGGAGGGAGCAAATCAGGTCACCTAAATGGAAGGCACCACGGCTTGCAAAACCTTTCTCCCAAAAATAGCCTCAGAAGAAGCAAAAGTATCAAACTTGTAAAATTTGGTAAAAGTGTGCAGTGAAGACCAAGTCGCTGCCCTACATATCTGATCAACAGAAGCCTCGTTCTTGAAGGCCCATGTGGAAGCCACAGCCCTAGTGGAATGAGCTGTGATTCTTTCGGGAGGCTGCCGTCCGGCAGTCTCGTAAGCCAATCTGATGATGCTTTTAATCCAAAAAGAGAGAGAGGTAGAAGTTGCTTTTTGACCTCTCCTTTTACCAGAATAAACAACAAACAAGGAAGATGTTTGTCTAAAATCCTTTGTAGCATCTAAATAGAATTTTAGAGCGCGAACAACATCCAAATTGTGCAACAAACGTTCCTTCTTTGAAACTGGTTTCGGACACAGAGAAGGTACGATAATCTCCTGGTTAATGTTTTTGTTAGAAACAACTTTTGGAAGAAAACCAGGTTTAGTACGTAAAACCACCTTATCTGCATGGAACACCAGATAAGGAGGAGAACACTGCAGAGCAGATAATTCTGAAACTCTTCTAGCAGAAGAGATTGCAACTAAAAACAAAACTTTCCAAGATAATAACTTAATATCAACGGAATGTAAGGGTTCAAACGGAACCCCCTGAAGAACTGAAAGAACTAAATTGAGACTCCAAGGAGGAGTCAAAGGTTTGTAAACAGGCTTAATTCTAACCAGAGCCTGAACAAAGGCTTGAACATCTGGCACAGCTGCCAGCTTTTTGTGAAGTAACACAGACAAGGCAGAAATCTGTCCCTTCAGGGAACTTGCAGATAATCCTTTTTCCAATCCTTCTTGAAGGAAGGATAGAATCTTAGGAATCTTAACCTTGTCCCAAGGGAATCCTTTAGATTCACACCAACAGATATATTTTTTCCAAATTTTGTGGTAAATTTTTCTAGTTACAGGCTTTCTGGCCTGAACAAGAGTATCGATAACAGAATCTGAGAACCCTCGCTTCGATAAGATCAAGCGTTCAATCTCCAAGCAGTCAGCTGGAGTGAAACCAGGTTCGGATGTTCGAACGGACCCTGAACAAGAAGGTCTCGTCTCAAAGGTAGCTTCCAAGGTGGAGCCGATGACATATTCACCAGATCTGCATACCAAGTCCTGCGTGGCCACGCAGGAGCTATAAAGATCACCGACGCCCTCTCCTGATTGATCCTGGCTACCAGCCTGGGGATGAGAGGAAACGGCGGGAACACATAAGCTAGTTTGAAGGTCCAAGGTGCTACTAGTGCATCCACTAGAGCCGCCTTGGGATCCCTGGATCTGGACCCGTAGCAAGGAACTTTGAAGTTCTGACGAGAGGCCATCAGATCCATGTCTGGAATGCCCCACAGCTGAGTGACTTGGGCAAAGATTTCCGGATGGAGTTCCCACTCCCCCGGATGCAATGTCTGACGACTCAGAAAATCCGCTTCCCAATTTTCCACTCCTGGGATGTGGATAGCGGACAGGTGGCAGGAGTGAGACTCCGCCCATAGAATGATTTTGGTCACTTCTTCCATCGCTAGAGAACTCCTTGTTCCCCCCTGATGGTTGATGTACGCAACAGTTGTCATGTTGTCTGATTGAAACCGTATGAACTTGGCCCTCGCTAGCTGAGGCCAAGCCTTGAGAGTATTGAATATCGCTCTCAGTTCCAGAATATTTATCGGTAGAAGAGATTCTTCCCGAGACCAAAGACCCTGAGCTTTCAGGGCTCCCCAGACCGCGCCCCAGCCCATCAGACTGGCGTCGGTCGTGACAATGACCCACTCTGGTCTGCGGAATGTCATCCCTTGTGACAGGTTGTCCAGGGACAGCCACCAACGGAGTGAGTCTCTGGTCCTCTGATTTACTTGTATCTTCGGAGACAAGTCTGTATAATCCCCATTCCACTGACTGAGCATGCACAGTTGTAATGGTCTTAGATGAATGCGCGCAAAAGGAACTATGTCCATTGCCGCGACCATCAACCCGATCACTTCCATGCACTGAGCTATGGAAGGAAGAGGAACGGAATGAAGTATCCGACAAGAGTCTAGAAGCTTTGTTTTTCTGGCCTCTGTCAGAAATATCCTCATTTCTAAGGAGTCTATTATTGTTCCCAAGAAGGGAACCCTTGTTGACGGAGATAGAGAACTCTTTTCCACGTTCACTTTCCATCCGTGAGATCTGAGAAAGGCCAGGACGATGTCCGTGTGAGCCTTTGCTTGAGGAAGGGACGACGCTTGAATCAGAATGTCGTCCAAGTAAGGTACTACAGCAATGCCCCTTGGTCTTAGCACAGCTAGAAGGGACCCTAGTACCTTTGTGAAAATCCTTGGAGCAGTGGCTAATCCGAAAGGAAGCGCCACGAACTGGTAATGCTTGTCCAGGAATGCGAACCTTAGGAACCGATGATGTTCCTTGTGGATAGGAATATGTAGATACGCATCCTTTAAATCCACCGTGGTCATGAATTGACCTTCCTGGATGGACCGTGGTCATGAATTGACCTTCCTGGATGGAAGGAAGAATAGTTCGAATGGTTTCCATCTTGAACGATGGAACCTTGAGAAACTTGTTCAAGATCTTGAGATCTAAGATTGGTCTGAACGTTCCCTCTTTTTTGGGAACTATGAACAGATTGGAGTAGAACCCCATCCCTTGTTCTCTTAATGGAACAGGATGAATCACTCCCAGTTTTAACAGGTCTTCTACACAATGTAAGAATGCCTGTCTTTTTATGTGGTCTGAAGACAACTGAGACCTGTGGAACCTCCCCCTTGGGGGAAGTCCCTTGAATTCCAGAAGATAACCTTGGGAGACTATTTCTAGCGCCCAAGGATCCAGAACATCTCTTGCCCAAGCCTGAGCGAAGAGAGAGAGTCTGCCCCCCACCAGATCCGGTCCCGGATCGGGGGCCAACATTTCATGCAGTCTTGGTAGCAGTGGCAGGTTTCCTGGCCTGCTTTCCCTTGTTCCAGCCTTGCATTGGTCTCCAAGCTGGCTTGGCTTGAGAAGTATTACCCTCTTGCTTAGAGGACGTAGCACCTCGGGCTGGTCCGTTTCTACGAAAGGGACGAAAATTAGGTTTATTTTTTGCCTTGAAAGGCCGATCCTGAGGAAGGGCGTGGCCCTTACCCCCAGTGATATCAGAGATAATCTCTTTCAAGTCAGGGCCAAACAGCGTTTTCCCCTTGAAAGGAATGTTAAGTAGCTTGTTCTTGGAAGACGCATCAGCCGACCAAGATTTCAACCAAAGCGCTCTGCGCGCCACAATAGCAAACCCAGAATTCTTAGCCGCTAACCTAGCCAATTGCAAAGTGGCGTCTAGGGTGAAAGAATTAGCCAATTTGAGAGCATTGATTCTGTCCATAATCTCCTCATAAGGAGGAGAATCACTATCGACCGCCTTTATCAGCTCATCGAACCAGAAACATGCGGCTGTAGCGACAGGGACAATGCATGCAATTGGTTGTAGAAGGTAACCCTGCTGAACAAACATCTTTTTAAGCAAACCTTCTAATTTTTTATCCATAGGATCTTTGAAAGCACAACTATCCTCTATGGGTATAGTGGTGCGTTTGTTTAAAGTGGAAACCGCCCCCTCGACCTTGGGGACTGTCTGCCATAAGTCCTTTCTAGGGTCGACCAAAGGAAACAATTTTTTAAATATGGGGGGAGGGACGAAAGGAATACCGGGCCTTTCCCATTCTTTATTAACAATGTCCGCCACCCGCTTGGGTATAGGAAAAGCTTCTGGGAGCCCCGGCACCTCTAGGAACTTGTCCATTTTACATAGTTTCTCTGGGATGACCAACTTGTCACAATCATCCAGAGTGGATAATACCTCCTTAAGCAGAATGCGGAGATGTTCCAACTTAAATTTAAATGCAATCACATCAGGTTCAGCCTGTTGAGAAATGTTCCCTGAATCAGTAATTTCTCCCTCAGACAAAACTTCCCTGGCCCCATCAGACTAGGTTAGGGGCCCTTCAGAGATATTAGTATCAGCGTTGCCATGCTCTTCAGTATCTAAAACAGAGCAGCCGCGCTTACGCTGACAAGTGTTCATTTGGGCTAAAATGTTTTTGACAGAATTATCCATTACAGCCGTTAATTGTTGCATAGTAAGGAGTATTGGCGCGCTAGATGTACTAGGGGCCTCCTGAGTGGGCAAGACTCGTGTAGACGAAGGAGGGAATGATGCAGTACCATGCTTACTCCCCTCACTTGAGGAATCATCTTGGGCATCATTGTCATTATCACATAAATCACATTTATTTAAATGAATAGGAATTCTGGCTTCCCCACATTCAGAACACAGTCTATCTGGTAGTTCAGACATGTTAAACAGGCATAAACTTGATAACAAAGTACAAAAACGTTTTAAAATAAAACCGTTACTGTCACTTTAAATTTTAAACTGAACACACTTTATTACTGCAATTGCGAAAAAACATGAAGGAATTGTGCAAAATTCACCAAATTTTCACCACAGTGTCTTAAAGCCTTAAAAGTATTGCACACCAAATTTGGAAGCTTTAACCCATAAAATAACGGAACCGGAGCCGTTTTAAACTTTAACCCCTTTACAGTCCCTGGTATCTGCTTTGCTGAGACCCAACCAAGCCCAAAGGGGAATACGATACCAAATGACGCCTTCAGAAAGTCTTTCCTAAGTGTCAGAGCTCCTCTCACATGCGACTGCATGCCATGCCTCTCAAAAACAAGTGCGCCACACCGGCGCGAAAATGAGGCTCTGCTTATGCTTTGGGAAAGCCCCTAAGGTATAAGGTGTCTAATACAGTGCCTGCCGATATTATTATATCAAAATACCCAGATAAAATGATTCCTCAAGGCTAAATATGTGTTAATAATGAATCGATTTAGCCCAAAAAAAGTCTACAGTCTTAATAAGCCCTTGTGAAGCCCTTATTTACGATCGTAATAAACATGGCTTACCGGATCCCATAGGGAAAATGACAGCTTCCAGCATTACATCGTCTTGTTAGAATGTGTCATACCTCAAGCAGCAAGAGACTGCATACTGTTCCCCCAACTGAAGTTAATTGCTCTCAACAGTCCTGTGTGGAACAGCCATGGATTTTAGTTACGGTTGCTAAAATCATTTTCCTCATACAAACAGAAATCTTCATCTCTTTTCTGTTTCTGAGTAAATAGTACATACCAGCACTATTTCAAAATAACAAACTCTTGATTGAATAATAAAAACTACAGTTAAACACTAAAAAACTCTAAGCCATCTCCGTGGAGATGTTGCCTGTACAACGGCAAAGAGAATGACTGGGGTAGGCGGAGCCTAGGAGGGATCATGTGACCAGCTTTGCTGGGCTCTTTGCCATTTCCTGTTGGGGAGGAGAATATCCCACAAGTAAGGATGACGCCGTGGACCGGACACACCTATGTTGGAGAAAACAGTTTACTTCTATGATCAAATTTACTTTGTTCTCTTAGTATCCTTTGTTAAAAAGCAGTTAGGAAGTGTAGGCGTGTGCACAAGACTGGAGCAGTTTTTAACATTTCATCTGCAAGAATAGTAGGTGGCAGCAATATTTCCTGTCACGTAATGCTCCAGAAATGTGCACACTACCTATCCAGATATATCTTCATCAAAGAATACCAATTTACAAAGTAAATTGTAAACTTTAAAATATATATATATATATATATATATATATATATATATATATATATATATATTCTCTCTCTGAATCACAAAAGAAAAATTTGGGTTTCACGTCCCTTTAAATCATTTTTACAAGTAACTGCAGTTTACACTATCAGAGTATCATGAATATCCAGCAAAGGTTTTATTAGTCATATAGAAAATTATTTTCCAACACCTCTGGAGCAAATAAAATCATCTTTAATCCATCAGTTACTGGAATAATGATATAGGGCTAGATCACAAGTGGAGCGCTAATTTATCGCTCATCCGTTTATGGGCACACTATAATTAAACAACCATTACAAGTGGTTGGTTAATGTTACTACGAGCTTGCGGTAGCAATTAGCTCTCCGAAAATTAACCACAGATCAGATCTCTGGTTGATTTTAATGTGCCCCAATTGCCCCCAAACTTAAAGTGACACTGAACCCAATTTTTTTATTTTGTGATTCAGATAGAGCATGCAATTTTAAGCAACTTTCTAATTTACACCTATTATCAAATATTCTTCCTTCTCTTGCTATCCTTATTTGAAAAAGAAGGCATCTAAGCTAAGGAGCCAGCAAATTTTTGGTTCAGGACCATGGGCAATACTTTTTTTTTTATTGCTGCTGTCCAATCAGCAAGGACAACCCAGTTTGTTCACCAAAAATGGGCCGGCATCTAAACTTACATTCTTGCTTTTCAAATAAACATACTAAGAGAAGGAAGAAAATGTAATAATAGGAGTAAATTAGAAAGTTGCTTAAAATTGCATGCTCTATCTGAATCACAAAATAAAAAATTTGTGTTCAGTGTCCCTTTAAGTATAAGATTCCTTTTTTACTTAAATAAATATGAACATCTTTAATTTTTTAAAACATTACTGTACAAAGCAGTTTTTAGGGGTTAAAGTGTGCGGGTGTGGGGTGTTAAAAAAGAAATGGCACTGGAAAGTGCCTTACATTGCGGTCTATGAGGACTGTGTGCTCACTGTAAATATATATGTATATGCTTTTATATATATATATATATATATATATATATATATATATATATATATATTTAAGTGTTAATATAAAGGCTTTACTTGTAATACCAGCGCACATTCGTGTGCACTGGTATTACTGAGTGGACGCAAATATTGCATTTGTGGTAGTGCAATTTTGTGCTCCACTCGTAATCTTAATCATAGTGAGCCATTGCACAAAACGCCTGTTCTGTAGAGGGTTAACGATTTTAGCTTCCATATATATTCGTGTGAAACTCATTTTGAGAAATGCTTATGATTTTATACATTGGATCTTGTAGCAGACTTTATAATCAGATTATGGTACAAAATGATAGAGTGGGAGAAAGACTGTGAAAATGGATGACAGCAATTGCAATAAAATAAAGAGAAAAGCAACTGAGGGAGAGAGGAAGTGAGAAAGATGTTCTCTTCCAATCAATCTGTCCCAGCCGAGGAGTAAGAATCGATACTCAAGGAGACACTTCAAATGAAGGGATAAATTACACAGCGCTTTTCATACCCTTATGGGAGGCAAGAGGAAACGAGCTGCACTTTGTCATTAATTAGTGTTCTAATGAAATAGGACTGGCCATATTCATTGTTTCCTTCCACGGCCCTTTCTGTGTCAGTTCCGCCACATATCTTACTCAGCACCAAACACAATTTTAAAGGGACGTTGTGTTATGCTACAGTTAATGGTATAATAATCAAGGAATGATTAAATGCTTATTTAATGGAGGATACGGTTATTTTATACTGAATATTTGCAGACCACACATAATAAAAGTTACTGACATCCAACCCAGGACAAAATTCACTTTTGTAGCTATTTATCAACATTGTTCACAGTGTTAACAAGACATTTGGTGACAGTACAGCCAGCAATGTGCTGAAACATCTGCCAGACAGAACATAATCTGAGAGACACCTGTACTCTTTAGTTTCCTGTACTAGCTGTGAAATTAATATAAGATTATTACTGTTATTGAAAACTGTATTGAGGAGGAACTCTGTTAAAGGAACATGAAACCCAAAATGTTTTGTTCACGATTCAGATAGAGAACCTCATTTTAAACAACTTTCCAATTTACTTATCTAATTTGCTTCATTTTCATGGTATCCTTTGTTGAAGAAGCAATAAACTACTGTGAGCTCAATAAATACACTAGCTGAGCCAATAACATGAGGCATATATGTGCAGCCACCAATTAGCAGCTACTGAGTCTACTTAGGTATGCTTTTCAACAAAAGATATCAAGAAAACAAAACAAATTAGACAAATGAAGTAAATTAGAAAGTGGTTTGCCATATTCTGCAACATATATCCCTGAACACATAGGAAAGACCCACAAGACACAGTATGTAGACTGGTCACTAAATACATTTATTTAATAAAGGAATGCCATATATATTTATATAACAAACTCATTAATACCTCAAAATAGTTTAAAGGGACATTAAACCCCAAAATTTTCTTTCATGATTCAGGTAGAAAATACAATTTTAAACAACATTCCAATTTACTTCTATTATCTAATTTGCTTCATTCTTTAGATATCCTTTGCTGAAGAATAACAATGCACATGGGTGATCAAATCACACGAGGCATCTATTGCAGCCACCAATCAGCAACTACTAAACCTATATAGATATGCTTTTCAGCAAAGGATATCAAGAGAATGAAGCATCATAGATAATAGAAGTAAATTACAAAATTGTTTAAAATTGCATTCTCTTTCTAATCATGAAAGAAGAATTTTGGGTTTAATGTCCCTTTAAAGCTCTGACTGCATTAAGGTAAATCTTCACTGACGTTCTGCTTGGTCACCTTGCATAGTGTTTCATGCTGCTAATTTTTGCAGAAGCTTTTTACAGCAAATAAATCAAGCAAAATAAATAATCTATGTTGAAATGTTGTTTTATTTCCCTTAAAGGGAGTTTGAACACTGCTGATTTGCATTCTCAATTCCTTGGATATCTTTTTATATCCCTTTCCTGTTTTATACAGTTCAACTACCTTTTCCCGCAGATCCTTTGACGATTCTTTTGCTTTCCCCATCACTCAGAATCCAGAAACATCAGTGCAGCACTGGATGAAAGATGCAAGGGTCTGTCAGGAGTCCAGAAACTCATTGACCTTTTATACACACACACTAATTACAAGCAAACAGATCACAGGTGAGGATGGTTACCTTTAATAGCCATTCAAACCCCTTTGTGTCAACTTGTGTGCATGTTATCAGGCCAAAATCACCAGGGTATGTAAACTTTTGATCAGGGTCATTTGGGTAGTTTCTGTTGTCATTATGATTTTAAAAGAGTAAACACAGTTGATTGATAATAAATGGCTTCAGCCAAACACTAACCATAAGTGAAAGAAAAGTTTTTGTGTTATCATTCATATTTTCTGAAAAATGGCCAAGAAATCATAAATTCTGCTAGGGTATGTAAACTAATGAGCACAACTGTATATAAGAAATGATAAACAGTTTAAAAACCTATACAAGCTAGAGGGCGTTGCTAACAGTGAAAGGAGCAAGACGTGCTTACTGTGAGCTCCGTGTAAACTGAGCAAAAACTTAACAAAAAACATAATTTATGCTTACCTGATAAATTTATTTCTCTTGTAGTGTATCCAGTCCACGGATCATCCATTACTTGTGGGATATTCTCCTTCCCAACAGGAAGTTGCAAGAGGATCACCCACAGCAGAGCTGCTATATAGCTCCTCCCCTAACTGCCATATCCAGTCATTCGACCGAAACAAGCCGAGAAAGGAAAAACCATAGGGTGCAGTGGTGACTGAAGTTTAATTAAAATTTAGACCTGCCTTAAAAGGACAGGGCGGGCCGTGGACTGGATACACTACAAGAGAAATAAATTTATCAGGTAAGCATAAATTATGTTTTCTCTTGTTAAGTGTATCCAGTCCACGGATCATCCATTACTTGTGGGATACCAATACCAAAGCTTAAGTACACGGATGATGGGAGGGACAAGGCAGGAACTTAAACGGAAGGAACCACTGCCTGTAGAACCTTTCTCCCAAAAACAGCCTCCGAAGAAGCAAAAGTATCAAATTTGTAAAATTTTGAAAAGGTATGAAGCGAAGACCAAGTCGCAGCCTTGCAAATCTGTTCAACAGAGGCCTCATTTTTAAAGGCCCAGGTGGAAGCCACAGCTCTAGTAGAATGAGCTGTAATTCTTTCAGGGGGCTGCTGTCCAGCAGTCTCATATGCTAAACGGATTATACTCCGAAGCCAAAAAGAAAGAGAGGTTGCCGAGGCCTTTTGACCTCTCCTCTGTCCAGAGTAAATAACAAACAGGTGAGATGTTTGGCGAAAATCTTTAGTAGCCTCCAAGTAAAACTTCAATGCACGGACTACGTCTAGATTATGCAAAAGACGTTCCTTCTTTGAAGAAGGATTAGGGCATAATGATGGAACAACAATCTCTTGATTGAAACCACCTTAGGTAAAAACCCAGGTTTTGTATGCAGAACTACTTTATCTGAATGAAAGATCAGATAAGGAGAATCACAATGTAAGGCAAATTACTCCGAGACTCTTCGAGCCGAGGAAATAGCCATCAGAAAAAGAACTTTCCATGATAGAAGTTTGATATCAATAGAATGAAGGGGTTCAAACGGAACCCCTTGAAGAACTTTAAGAACCAAGTTTAATCTCCATGGGGGAGCAACAGGTTTAAACACAGGCTTAATTCTAACTGAAGCCTGACAAAATGCCTGAACGTCTGGAACTTCTGCCAGACGCTTGTGTAAAAGAATAGACAGAGCAGAAATCTGTCCCTTTAAAGAACTAGCTGATAGTCCTTTGTCCAAACCCTCTTGGAGGAAGGACAATATCCTAGGAATCCTAACCCTACTCCATGAGTAATTCTTGGATTCACACCAATGAAGATATTTACGCCAAATCTTGTGGTACATTTTGCTGGTGACAGGCTTTCGTGCCTGTATTAAGGTATCAATTACTGACTCGGAGAAGCCACGCTTTGATAGGATCAAGCGTTCAATATCCATGCAGTCAGTCTCAGAGAAAGTAGATTCGGATGATTGAAAGGACCTTGTATTAGAAGGTCTTGTCTCAGAGGCAGAGTCCCTGGTGGAAAGGATGACATGTCCACTAGGTCTGCATACCAGGTCCTGCGTGGCCACGCAGGCGCTATCAATATCACTGATGCTCACTCCTGTTTGATTTTGGCAATCAGACGAGGGAGCAGAGGAAACGGTGTAAACACATAGGCCAGGTTGAAGAACCAAGGCGCTGCTAGAGCATCTATCAGTGCCGCTTCTGGGTCCCTGGACCTGGATCCGTAACAAGGAAGCTTGGCGTTCTGGCGAGACGCCATGAGATCCAGTTCTGATTTGCCCCAACGGAGAACCAATTGAGCAAACACCTCTGGATGGAGTTCCCACTTCCCCGGATGAAAAGTCTGACGACTTAGAAAATCCGCCTCCCAGTTCTCTACCCCTGGGATATGAATCGCTGATAGGTGGCAAGAGTGAGTCTCTGCCCAGCGAATTATCTTGGAGACTTCTGACATCGCTAGGGAACTCCTGGTCCCCCCTTGATGGATGATGTAAGCCACAGTCGTGATGTTGTCCGACTGAAATCTGATGAACCTCAGTGTTGCTAACTGAGGCCAAGCTAGAAGAGCATTGAATATTGCTCTTAACTCCAGAATATTTATTGGGAGGAGTTTCTCCTCCTGAGTCCATGAACCCTGAGCCTTCAGGGAGTTCCAGACTGCACCCCAACCTAGAAGGCTGGCGTCTGTTGTTACAATGGTCCAATATGGCCTGCGAAAGGTCATACCTTTGGACAGATGGACCCGAGATAACCACCAGAGAAGAGTATCTCTGGTTTCCTGATACAGATTTAGTAGAGGGGACAAATCTGTGTAATCCCCATTCCACTGACTGAGCATGCATAATTGCAGCGGTCTGAGATGCAGGCGCGCAAATGGCACTATGTCCATCGCCGCTACCATTAAGCCGATTACTTCCATGCACTGAGCCACCCTGGGGCGCGGAATGGAGTGAAGAACACGGCAAGCATTTAGAAGTTTTGATAACCTGGACTCTGTCAGGTAAATTTTCATTTCTATAGAATCTATCAGAGTCCCTAGGAAGGAAACCCTTGTGAGAGGAGATAGAGAACTCTTTTCTTCGTTCACTTTCCACCCATGCGACCTCAGAAATGCCAGAACTATCTCTGTATGAGACTTGGCAATTTGAAAGCTTGACGCCTGTATCAGGATGTCGTCTAGGTAAGGAGCCACCGCTATGCCTTGCGGTCTTAGAACCGCCAGAAGTGAGCCCAGAACCTTTGTAAAAATTATTGGGGCTGTAGCCAACCCGAATGGAAGAGCTACAAACTGGTAATGCCTGTCTAGAAAGGCAAACCTCAGGAACCGATGATGATTCTTGTGGATCGGAATGTGAAGGTAGGCATCCTTTAAGTCCACTGTGGTCATGTACTGACCCTCTTGGATCATGGGTAAAATGGTTTGAATAGTTTCCATCTTGAATGATGGAAGTCTGAGGAATTTGTTTAGGATCTTTAGATCCAAAATTGGTCTGAAGGTTCCCTCTTTTTTGGGAACCACAAACAGATTTGAATAAAACCCCTGTCCTTGTTCCGTCCGCGGAACTGGATGGATCACTCCCATTACAAGGAGGTCTTGCACGCAGCTTAGGAATGCCTCTTTCTTTATCTGGTTTGCAGATAATCTTGAAAGGTGAAATCTCCCTTGTGGGGGAGAAGCTTTGAAGTCCAGAAGATATCCCTGAGATATGATCTCCAACGCCCAGGGATCCTGAACATCTCTTGCCCACGCCTGGGCGAAGAGAGAGAGTCTGCCCCCTACTAGATCCGTTGTTGGATAGGGGGCCGCTCCTTCATGCTGTCTTGGAGGCAGCAGCAGGCTTTCGGCCTGCTTGCCCTTGTTCCAGGACTGGGTAGGTTTCCAGGCCTGCTTAGATTGAGGAAAAGTTCCCTCTTGTTTTGAAGTAGAGGGAGCTGATCCTGCACCTGCCTTGAAATTTCGAAAGGCACGAAAATTAGACTGTTTGGCCCTTGATTTGGCCCTGTCCTGAGGAAGGGTATGACCCTTACCTCCAGTAATGTCAGCAATAATTTCTTTCAAACCAGGCCCGAATAAGGTCTGCCCCTTGAAAGGAATGTTAAGTAATTTAGACTTTGAAGTCACATCAGCTGACCAGGAATTAAGCCATAGCGCCCTACGCGCCTGGATGGCGAATCCGGAATTCTTAGCCGTTAGTTTAGTCAAATGAACAATGGCATCAGAAACAAATGAGTTAGCTAGCTTAAGTGTTCTAAGCTTGTCAATAATTTCAGTCAATGGAGCTGTATGGATGGCCTCTTCCAGGGCCTCAAACCAGAATGCCGCCGCAGCAGTGACAGGCGCAATGCATGCAAGGGGCTGTAAAATAAAAACCTTGTTGAATAAACATTTTCTTAAGGTAACCCTCTAATTTTTTTATCCATTGGATCTGAAAAAGCACAACTGTCCTCAACCGGGATAGTGGTACGCTTTGCTAAAGTAGAAATTACTCCCTCCACCTTAGGGACTGTCTGCCATAAGTCCTGTGTAGTGGCATCTATTGGAAACATTTTTCTAAATATAGGAGGTGGGGAAAAGGGCACACCGGGTCTATCCCACTCCTTACTAATAATTTCTGTAAGCCTTTTAGGTATTGGAAAAACATCAGTACTCACCGGCACTGCATAGTATTTATCCAGCCTACACAATTTCTCTGGCACTGCAATTGTGTCACAGTCATTCAGAGCAGCTAATACCTCCCCAAGTAACACACGGAGGTTCTCAAGATTAAATTTAAAATGAGAAATCTCTGAATCAGGTCTCCCCGATTCAGAGACGTCACCCACAGACTGAAGCTCTCCGTCCTCAGGTTCTGCATATTGTGACGCAGTATCAGACATGGCTCTTACAGCATCTACGCGCTCTGTATCTCATCTAACCCCAGAGCTATCGCGCTTGCCTCTCAATTCAGGCAATCTGGCTAATACCTGTGACAGGGTATTATTCATGATTGCAGCCATGTCCTGCAAAGTAATCGCTATGGGCATCCCTGATGTACTTGGCGCCATATTAGCGTGCGTCCCTCGAGCGGGAGGCGAAGGGTCCGACACGTGGGGAGAGTTAGTCGGCATAACTTCCCCCTCGACAGA
This sequence comes from Bombina bombina, assembly GCF_027579735.1. NCBI lineage: Eukaryota > Metazoa > Chordata > Amphibia > Anura > Bombinatoridae > Bombina > Bombina bombina. Next base: position 1,464,379,778 of record NC_069499.1, on the reverse strand, counting down.
CCCCTCTGGTGACAATTCTTTTATAGATAAAGATTGATTTTTACTGTTTAAGGTGAAATCAATACATTTAGTATTGATTCTCCTATGGGGCTCCACAATGGCTTTTAAACATAATGAACAAGTAGTTTCCTCTGTGTCAGACATGTTTGTACAGACTAGCAATGAGACTAGCAAGCTTGGAAAACACTTTAAACAAAGTTAACAAGCAATATAAAAAACGTTACTGTGCCTTTAAGAGAAACAAATTTTGGCAAAATTTGAAATAACAGTGAAAAAAGGCAGTTACACTAACAAAGTTTTTACAGTGTATGTAACAAGTTAGCAGAGCATTGCACCCACTTGCAAATGAATGATTAACCCCTTAATACAAAAAACAGATTAACAAAATGAAAAATATGTTTTTTAAACAGTCGTAACAACTGCCACAGCTCCTACTTTTGAAGCCTTTTGAGCCCTTCAGAGATGTCCTATAGCATGCAGGGGACTGCTGAGGGAAACTGAATGTCACAGTTTGTAATTTTAAGTGCACCAACTGTAACTTTTATACTATAACAGTGGAAAGCCTCTGTTTCTAGGCAAAAATAAAGCCAGCCATGTGGAAAAAACTAGGCCCCAATAAGTTTTATCACCAAAGCATATATAAAAACGATTAAACATGCCAGCAAACGTTTTATATTACACTTTTATAAGAGTATGTATCTCTGTTAATAAGCCTGAAACCAGTCGCTATTAAATCACTGCATTTAGGCTTAACTTACATTAATCCGGTATCAGCAGCATTTTTCTAGCAAGTTCCATCCCTAGAAACATAATTTATGTAAGAACTTACCTGATAAATTCATTTCTTTCATATTAGCAAGAGTCCATGAGCTAGTGACGTATGGGATATACATTCCTACCAGGAGGGGCAAAGTTTCCCAAACCTCAAAATGCCTATAAATACACCCCTCACCACACCCACAATTCAGTTTAACGAATAGCCAAGAAGTGGGGTGATAAAAAAGTGCGAAAGCATATAAAATAAGGAATTGGAATAATTGTGCTTTATACAAAATCATAACCACCACAAAAAAAGGGCGGGCCTCATGGACTCTTGCTAATATGAAAGAAATGAATTTATCAGGTAAGTTCTTACATAAATTATGTTTTCTTTCATGTAATTAGCAAGAGTCCATGAGCTAGTGACGTATGGGATAATGACTACCCAAGATGTGGATCTTTCCACACAAGAGTCACTAGAGAGGGAGGGATAAAATAAAGACAGCCAATTCCTGCTGAAAATAATCCACACCCAAAATAAAGTTTAACGAAAAACATAAGCAGAAGATTCAAACTGAAACCGCTGCCTGAAGTACTTTTCTACCAAAAACTGCTTCAGAAGAAGAAAATACATCAAAATGGTAGAATTTAGTAAAAGTATGCAAAGAGGACCAAGTTGCTGCTTTGCAAATCTGGTCAACCGAAGCTTCATTCCTAAACGCCCAGGAAGTAGAAACTGACCTAGTAGAATGAGCTGTAATTCTCTGAGGCGGAGTTTTACCCGACTCAACATAGGCAAGATGAATTAAAGATTTCAACCAAGATGCCAAAGAAATGGCAGAAGCTTTCTGGCCTTTTCTAGAACCGGAAAAGATAACAAATAGACTAGAAGTCTTACGGAAAGATTTCGTAGCTTCAACATAATATTTCAAAGCTCTAACAACATCCAAAGAATGCAACGATTTCTCCTTAGAATTCTTAGGATTAGGACATAATGAAGGAACCACACTTTCTCTACTAATGTTGTTGGAATTCACAACTTTAGGTAAAAATTCAAAAGAAGTTCGCAACACCGCCTTATCCTGATGAAAAATCAGAAAAGGAGACTCACAAGAAAGAGCAGATAATTCAGAAACTCTTCTGGCAGAAGAGATGGCCAAAAGGAACAAAACTTTCCAAGAAAGTAATTTAATGTCCAATGAATGCATAGGTTCAAACGGAGGAGCTTGAAGAGCTCCCAGAACCAAATTCAAACTCCAAGGAGGAGAAATTGACTTAATGACAGGTTTTATACGAACCAAAGCTTGTACAAAACAATGAATATCAGGAAGAATAGCAATCTTTCTGTGAAAAAGAACAGAAAGAGCAGAGATTTGTCCTTTCAAAGAACTTGCGGACAAACCCTTATCTAAACCATCCTGAAGAAACTGTAAAATTCTCGGTATTCTAAAAGAATGCCAAGAAAAATGATGAGAAAGACACCAAGAAATATAAGTCTTCCAGACTCTATAATATATCTCTCGAGATACGGATTTACGAGCCTGTAACATAGTATTAATCACAGAGTCAGAGAAACCTCTTTGACCAAGAATCAAGCGTTCAATCTCCATACCTTTAAATTTAAGGATTTCAGATCCTGATGGAAAAAAGGACCTTGTGACAGAAGGTCTGGTCTTAACGGAAGAGTCCACGGTTGGCAAGAGGCCATCCGGACAAGATCCGCATACCAAAACCTGTGAGGCCATGCCGGAGCTACCAGCAGAACAAACGAGCATTCCTTCAGAATCTTGGAGATTACTCTTGGAAGAAGAACTAGAGGCGGAAAGATATAGGCAGGATGATACTTCCAAGGAAGTGATAATGCATCCACTGCCTCCGCCTGAGGATCCCGGGATCTGGACAGATACCTGGGAAGTTTCTTGTTTAGATGGGACGCCATCAGATCTATTTCTGGAAGTTCCCACATTTGAACAATCTGAAGAAATACCTCTGGGTGAAGAGACCATTCGCCCGGATGCAACGTTTGGCGACTGAGATAATCCGCTTCCCAATTGTCTATACCTGGGATATGAACCGCAGAGATTAGACAGGAGCTGGATTCCGCCCAAACCAAAATTCGAGATACTTCTTTCATAGCCAGAGGACTGTGAGTCCCTCCTTGATGATTGATGTATGCCACAGTTGTGACATTGTCCGTCTGAAAACAAATGAACGATTCTCTCTTCAGAAGAGGCCAAAACTGAAGAGCTCTGAAAATTGCACGGAGTTCCAAAATATTGATCGGTAATCTCACCTCCTTAGATTCCCAAACTCCTTGTGCCGTCAGAGATCCCCACACAGCTCCCCAACCTGTGAGACTTGCATCTGTTGAAATTACAGTCCAGGTCGGAAGCACAAAAGAAGCCCCCTGAATTAAACGATGGTGATCTGTCCACCATGTTAGAGAGTGTCGAACAATCGGTTTTAAAGATATTGTTTGAGATATCTTCGTGTAATCCTTGCACCATTGCTTCAGCATACAGAGCTGAAGAGGTCGCATGTGAAAACGAGCAAAGGGGATCGCGTCCGATGCAGCAGTCATAAGACCTAGAATTTCCATGCATAAGGCTACCGAAGGGAATGATTGTGACTGAAGGTTTCGACAAGCTGCAATCAATTTTAGACGTCTCTTGTCTGTTAAAGACAGAGTCATGGACACTGAATCCATCTGGAAACCCAGAAAGGTTACCCTTGTCTGAGGAATCAAAGAACTTTTTGGTAAATTGATCCTCCAACCATGATCTTGAAGAAACAACACAAGTCGATTCGTATGAGATTCTGCTAAATGTAAAGACTGAGCAAGTACCAAGATATCGTCCAAATAAGGAAATACCACAATACCCTGTTCTCTGATTACAGACAGAAGGGCACCGAGAACCTTTGTAAAAATTCTTGGAGCTGTAGCTAGGCCAAACGGCAGAGCCACAAACTGGTAATGCTTGTCCAGAAAAGAGAATCTCAGGAACTGAAAATGATCTGGATGAATCGGAATATGCAGATATGCATCCTGTAAATCTATTGTGGACATATAATTCCCTTGCTGAACAAAAGGCAAGATAGTCCTTACAGTTACCATCTTGAACGTTAGTATCCTTACATAACGATTCAATATTTTTAGATCCAGAACTGGTCTGAAGGAATTCTCCTTCTTTGGTACAATGAAGAGATTTGAATAAAACCCCATCCCCTGTTCCGGAACTGGAACTGGCATAATTACTCCAGTCAACTCTAGATCTGAAACACATTTCAGAAATGCTTGAGCTTTTACTGGATTTACTGGGACACGGGAAAGAAAAAATCTCTTTGCAGGAGGTCTCATCTTGAAACCAATTCTGTACCCTTCTGAAACAATGCTCTGAATCCAAAGATTGTGAACAGAATTGATCCAAATTTCCTTGAAAAAACGTAACCTGCCCCCTACCAGCTGAGCTGGAATGAGGGCCGTACCTTCATGTGGACTTAGAAGCAGGCTTTGCCTTTCTAGCTGGCTTGGATTTATTCCAGACTGGAGATGGTTTCCAAACTGAAACTGCTCCTGAGGATGAAGGATCAGGCTTTTGTTCTTTATTGAAACGAAAGGAACGAAAACGATTATTAGCCCTGCTTTTACCTTTAGATTTTTTATCCTGTGGTAAAAAAGTTCCTTTCCCACCAGTAACAGTTGAAATAATGGAATCCAACTGAGAACCAAATAATTTGTTACCCTGGAAAGAAATGGAAAGTAAAGTTGATTTAGAAGCCATATCAGCATTCCAAGTTTTAAGCCATAAAGCTCTTCTAGCTAAAATAGCTAGAGACATAAACCTGACATCAACTCTGATAATATCAAAAATGGCATCACAGATAAAATTATTAGCATGCTGAAGAAGAAGAATAATATCATGAGAATCACGATGTGTTACTTGTTGCGCTAAAGTTTCCAACCAAAAAGTTGAAGCTGCAGCAACATCAGCCAAAGATATAGCAGGTCTAAGAAGATTACCTGAACACAGATAAGCTTTTCTTAGAAAGGATTCAATTTTCCTATCTAGAGGATCCTTAAACGAAGTACCATCTGACGTAGGAATAGTAGTACGTTTAGCAAGGGTAGAAATAGCCCCATCAACTTTAGGGATCTTGTCCCAAAATTCTAATCTGTCAGACGGCACAGGATATAAATGCTTAAAACGTTTAGAAGGAGTAAATGAATTACCCAATTTATCCCATTCTTTGGAAATTACTGCAGAAATAGCATTAGGAACAGGAAAAACTTCTGGAATAACCACAGGAGCTTTAAATACCTTATCCAAACGTTTAGAATTAGTATCAAGAGGACCAGAATCCTCTATTTCTAAAGCAATTAGTACTTCTTTAAGTAAAGAACGAATTAATTCCATTTTAAATAAATATGAAGATTTATCAGCATCAACCTCTGAGACAGAATCCTCTGAACCAGAGGAGTCATCAGAATCAGAATGATGATGTTCATTTAAAAATTCATCTGTAGGGAGAGAAGTTTTAAAAGATTTTTTACGTTTACTAGAAGGAGAAATAACAGACATAGGCTTCTTTATGGATTCAGAAACAAAATCTCTTATATTATCAGGAACATTCTGCACCTTAGATGTTGAAGGAACTGCAACAGGCAATGGTACTTTACTAAAGGAAATATTATCTGCTTTAACAAGTTTGTCATGACAATCAATACAAACAACAGCTGGAGGAATAGCTACCAAAAGTTTACAGCAGATACACTTAGCTTTGGTAGATTCAGCACTAGACAGCGATTTTCCTGTAGTATCTTCTGACTCAGATGCAACGTGGGACATCTTGCAATATGTAAGAGAAAAAACAACATATATAAAGCAAAATTGATCAAATTCCTTAAATGACAGTTTCAGGAATGGGAAAAAATGCCAAAGAACAAGCTTCTAGCAACCAGAAGCAATGAAAAATGAGACTAAAATAATGTGGAGACAAAAGCGACGCCCATATTTTTTCACGCCAAATAAGACGCCCACATTATTTGGCGCCTAAATGCTTTTGGCGCCAAAAATGACGCCACATCCGAAACGCCGACATTTTTGGCGCAAAATAACGTCAAAAAAATGACGCAACTTCCGGCGACACGTATGACGCCGGAAACGGAAATAGAATTTTTGCGCCAAAAGAGTCCGCGCCAAGAATGACGCAATAAAATGAAGCATTTTCAGCCCCCGCGAGCCTAACAGCCCACAGGAAAGAGTCAAATTTTTTGAAGGTAAGAAAAAATGATTAAATCAAATGCATTATCCCAAATATGAAACTGACTGTCTGAAAATAAGGAAAGTTGAACATTCTGAGTCAAGGCAAATAAATGTTTGAATACATATATTTAGAACTTTATAAACAAAGTGCCCAACCATAGCTTAGAGTGTCACAGAAAATAAGATTTACTTACCCCAGGACACTCATCTACATGTTTGTAGAAAGCCAAACCAGTACTGAAACGAGAATCAGCAGAGGTAATGGTATATATAAGAGTATATCGTCGATCTGAAAAGGGAGGTAAGAGATGAATCTCTACGACCGATAACAGAGAACCTATGAAATAGACCCCGTAGAAGGAGATCACTGCATTCAAATAGGCAATACTCTCCTCACATCCCTCTGACATTCACTGCACGCTGAGAGGAAAACCGGGCTCCAACTTGCTGCGGAGCGCATATCAACGTAGAATCTAGCACAAACTTACTTCACCACCTCCATCGGAGGCAAAGTTTGTAAAACTGAATTGTGGGTGTGGTGAGGGGTGTATTTATAGGCATTTTGAGGTTTGGGAAACTTTGCCCCTCCTGGTAGGAATGTATATCCCATACGTCACTAGCTCATGGACTCTTGCTAATTACATGAAAGAAAATATGTTTACTGCACATACCTTATTGCAGGAAAACCTGCACGCCATTCCCTCTGTGAAGTTACCTCACTCCTCAGAATATGTGAGAACGGCAATGGATCTTAGTTACTTCTGCTAAGATCATAGAAATCACAGGCAGATTCTTCTTCTAATGCTGCCTTTGATAAAACAGTACACTCCGGTACCATTTAAAAATAACAAACTTTTGATTGAAGTTAAGAAACTAACTATAATACACCACTCTCCTCTTATTACGTCCATCTTTGTTGAGACTTGCAAGAGAATGACTGGTTATGGCAGTTAGGGGAGGAGCTATATAGCAGCTCTGCTGTTGGTGATCCTCTTGCAACTTCCTGTTGGGAAGGAGAATATCCCACAAGTAATGGATGATCCGTGGACTGGATACACTTAACAAGAGAAATACAGAATTCCCTCTGGGTTCAGCATCCTAAGACCGACCACATTGCTGGAGGACAGAGGCAGTAGTCGGAGGACTTGTTCTGAGTGATCAGCTGCGAGCTCTGGGTTACAAAGAGCCTCTGGATCATAGCCAGCCGCCGGGGGGTCGGGGCTCTGCTCCGACGGCTGTGAGAGGCATAAAGAATCTAGAATCCTAATCTCGGAAAGGCTCCGCTATCAATTAGCCACAGTGACTGGACTGTACTACAGCATCGGAAGACATTGCGGCTCTCATAGGGTCAGACCTTTACAAAAGACAGAAACATCTGGTCGGTAAGATAGAGAGTTGCGGTGGGGAGGTGGCACTGTGGGGGCTGTGATATTAAGCCTTTCATTCTACGGTTCAAATCATTGGGTATATAATACAATAAAAGGACTGGCAAGTGATCATAACATTACCCTTCTTTAATAACTAATTTGTGGCGGGAAAAGACACCATCTTCATCAGCCTAAAATTTCCTACTCAGATGCGTCACTGGCATAACGCAGCTCACACAATTGAACTTTGATCTGTATCAAATATTGAGAGCAATTCTCAACTGTATAATACTGGCAACCTAAAAATTGGTCCAACATGTAAAAGCACTATATCAAGCATTTAAGTCCCTTTCAAGACCTTTTAACAAAAAAGAGAAAAAAAACGTCATCTACTATCCCTTTAGCCTGATTAGGAAGTTTATACAATTTCTTTTTGGGAGCTGACTGAAGGGTTTTATTAGAGGTCTAAAGTCATACGACAAAGGAACAGAACAGTAAGCACTCAGACACTCTTGGTTCCACAACTCTCAAGAGAATCAACAGAGATGAGACACTAGATATGGGTACAGAAGAGATGAAGGGGTCTTTTAATCCTTGAGAATTCGCACTAAGAAAGTATGACATCACTCAATATGAAGTGGCATATTTGAAAATATAACATTAACAACCTAGCTCCTGAGATATAACTGCAAGTTCTGTCGGCTCTCAAAGTATACTTTAGCTATTGTCATAAATCCTTGATAAAGCTGACAGGATGAAGAATAAAACCCAAACAGTTAAAGAATGCCTCAATAAGTCGCAGCAAAAGCAGAAACAACTGGAAAAGGGTACCCCTACTACTAGTGACAACATGAATGCAAATACTTCTGATTTCACTGGACCAAATATAATGGACTCTCAAAATAAAGAACTTCTGTCACAAATAAAATCTTTATTTCAGGAAGAACTAAAATCTGCTTTATCAGACTTAAGACAAGACATCAAAGATATTGGCAGCCGCACTGCAGAACTTGACGAAAAAACAGATAATATAGCAGAGGAAATTCCGCTGATCCACAACTCCCTATCTGCACATGCTGACTACATCGCCAAACTAGAAGAACAAATTGAGGATCTGGAAAATAGATCTCGCAGATCTAATCTCCGCATTGGGAACCTGCCAGAATCTTATAAAAATCTACAAGAAACTATGACCAAGCTTTTCAAACAACTTGTTCCAGAGATAGAAACGGAGATGTTCCTCATGGACAGAGTGCACAGAGCTTTAACCAAACACCAACAATCATTAACAAGAGACGTTATACTTAAGCTCCATTACTTCCATGTTAAGGAACTTATTCTCAGTGCAGCTAGAACAAAGCAAAGACATCACCTTTGAGAGCCATTCAATTCAAATATTTGCAGACATAGATCCCATCACCCTACGGAAGCGTAGAGAACTTAAACCAATTACAACTGCCCTCTCTAAAGCACAGATCAAATACAGGTGGAACTTCCCTTTTAAACTTGTATTCTCACATCAAAATGTCAACCATGCTTGCTCCACATTAGCAGAGGGCTTGATCATTCTACAGCGTTTACAGATCCATGTTGAGCCCCCCTCCACTCCAATGATACCAGATCCTCAAAAGAAGACTTTCCATCGTGAATGGACATCAGTGGCAAAAGCTAGAAAATCTAAGAAATCAAAAGTAAATACTATAACCAGCATGTACACTGATCCACTCAGTGAAAAGGAATTTCCACCACCCTGATGACTGAGGACTAACTATTGGGTATTTTTTTGCCTCTAACCTAATTGGTAAAGAGATCTTTTTATGGGTCCCAACCTCCATTGGTCGACCCTGTATCTAATCTGATTTTGGACTATCTGTTTGAGTTTGTGATTTTTTTGCTATGAGTTCATAAGTGGTAAGGGTATAACATATACCTAAAAGTTCTAATATATTCATAGGCATTCTCGCTCTCCTCAGGAGCTAAACCCCTCCAATTATTCTAATTTTTTCCCCTCCCCACATCCCTTAACCTCCACTCTTTCACATTCCCCATCCTTCCCCTTCTTCCTGTTCCTACTACTACCCACCTCCCTCCCAGTTCGTATTTTCATTATGCCACACACTAACTAACAAGGGAACATGAATAGACACATATTTCATTATAGACCCCATCAGACCTGCTTTCCTAATTCTCTTATTGAATTACCCAGTATAGATATCCTAAATCTATTATGAGAAGTCTAGTATTTCTCATTGTCTTGAAGCATTTAAACCAGTTGTATTCATTATTAAAGTTGTTAAGTATGTTAATATGTGATTGTTGTTTGCAGGATAAAGCCTCCTGTTTTGAGTCAGCAATAACTGTTTCACTCTTGTTGCAGAGTATGTTGTCTACTGGATGCGATCCATAAATCACTTGTATTCTGTATTTGATAAGTCCTGGCTCTCCGCCACAAAGCTTTCTCTGAGGTTGCATTGGGCCCCATATTACTTTACTATTGGAAGAGACAACTGTGTTGATAATGCCCGAGATGTCTATTAAAATACTCATAATGCTAGGGGACTAAACTCCGATATTAAAAGGCAATTTCCACTTACAAGTCCCGAAAGTCACAAATAGTTCTAATACAGGAAACACACTTCACCAAGGCATACACACCAAATTATTGGGATAAGATGTACCCAGATCAGTACCATGCAGTATGTAAAAAAAAAAAAGGCGGGGTCATGGTCCTTATTCATGCATCCTTAAACTTCAAAGAGGAAGAAGTAATTATAGATAAAGACGGGAGATATATCCTGCTTAGCGGTCTAATTCAGAATACTCCAGTCAATGTATAAGCTCCAAATGAACACCAAGCGACTTTCCTGACAAAAGTGAGTAAACTTTTAACTCTCTGGAGGAAATATAAAATTATCATTGGGGGGGGATTTTAACATCACATTAGATCATAAACTAGACCGTTCCACACAAGGGTTGACTCAGACTAAATGCCGATCCTCACACAATATCTTAAAAGATTTTATAACAGATCATAACCTCATAGATAGCTGGAGAACTTTAAATGACAATACGATAGACTATACATATTTCTCGCCCATCCATAATTCACACTCGAGGATAGACTATATCTTCACAAGCCAAATCTTAATACCTCTCCTAATGAAATCCTCAATATTAAATTGTCCGTGGTCAGACCATTCTATGGTTGAAATCACGCTGGCTGGAGTTTTGAACCCAAATAGAGTAAAATCCTGGACATTAAATGCTGGTTTGTTACAGGATAAAGTGTTTTTACACCAACTCCGGCAACAGATCTCCGAGTTCATCTCAATCAATGAAGGTAGTACTTCTAACCCCCTATATGTTTGGGGAGCTTTAAAAGCGTATATGAGGGGCTTCTTAATTGCTGGAGCGAATAAGAGAAGTAAACAAAATAAAGCTAAGCTTACACAGCTACAACACAAGGCCAAACTACTAAAAACCCAAATGATTACCAATCCAAACAAAAAAAATATTAAACAGCTCAGAGCCAAGAATGACGAGATAAATCAAATATTAGATAAAGAAGCAATTAGGTCCATCAAAATCATAGACACACACTATTACATTTACAGCAATAAGCCGGACAATAAGCTCAAAGAAGTGACTAGAAATACCACAGTACCACAGTTACAGAGGCAGGATGGTTCTTTTACTAATGATCCTCTATGTATTGCTAATATGTTTGCTGACTTTTATAATGATCAATCTTCCTGACCCCAATAGAGGCACAGACAGGTCAGGGGAGCTTGACAAGTTTTTGGGTCAAAGCTCCTTATTAAAAGTCTCTGAAGACAAACTTAAATCTCTGAACTCTCCTATTACTCAGGAGGAGGTTAGGGCGTCCATAAAAAATCTTAAAAGCTCCAAAACACCTGGTCCGGATGGCTACTCTGGGATCTACTATAAATCCCTACAAGATATTATGATTCCCCAGCTAACCCGGATTTTTAACTCCATTATGAAGGGGACAGAAATCCCCAAAGAAATATTAATGGATAGAATTGCGGTTATACCAAAACCTGGTAAAAATAAACAACACTGCCAACACTTTCCTTGATAAATCAGGATATTAAGATCCTCACTAAAATTTTGGCCAATCGACAACCCCATTCTCAAGCATTTGATCCACACGGACCAGGTGGGGTTCATAAGAAACAGGGAGGCCCCAGACAACACCCGTAAAATTATTGATTTGATTAATGTGGCTACTGTTTCAGGAGCGCCTTCTCTGTTTCTTTCCTTGGATGCAGAGAAGGCGTTCGATAGAATTAGTTGGGACTATATGTTTGCTGTCTTAAAAAAAAAAACAGGAATACAGGGGGAAACTTGTTAAACTTTCAGGATACCAATCAAAACCAATACACATCAACAATGGTACACGGCAGGGTTGTCCCCTTACACCGTTGCTGTTCGCTCTCTGTATGGAACCATTAGCGGTGAAGATCAGAGACGACTTGGATATCTTGGGAGTGAAGGTGGGTCAAGGGGAGTATAAAGTATCTCTTTTCGCAGATGATGTTATTCTGTCGTTAACTAAGCCACTCCCCCCACTGTATGCATTAATATTTTGCTTTAGTAAGTTATCGGGATATAACATAAACCAAGATAAATGTGAAGCCATAAGCATTAAATTACCCCAACATACAAAAAAACTTCTGGAGCTGAATTTGTCATTCCTATGGGCCTCCAAGACACTTAAATATCTGGGAATAAACCTTCCTGTGGACATTTATACCCTATACCAAGCTAACTATATCCCTATGTTCAAACACATCAGAAGCCTCATAGCAAATTGGTTAAAACTTAAGATCTCTTTGTATGGCAGAATTGTGTCGACTAAAATGACATTAATACTGAAATTATTGTATTTATTCCCATCCCTACCGGTGACGTTACCAATCTCAGAATTGAATGCCATGCAGGGTGACATATTACGCTTTGTGTGGCAGGGCAAAAGAGCGAGTATAAATAAAAAAATAATGTGCAACCATAGAGGATGCCGGATCTAGCGGCAAGACTAGCCCAGTCCATACATTGGTTTAAAGGTAAACAAGGGGCTCAATGGGTACGCATTGAAGCTGATGTATTGGAAATTGATAAGATCTCAAATCTCCTATGGGCACCAATGAATTTTAGAGACCCCTTACAGAGCAAATTTTTGGCGATCTCCCACACCCTACACTTGTGGAATAAACTAAAAGCAAAACACACACTCACTCAGACCAAGTCCAGAATAACACCCCTAGTATTACCACAATCCTCTATTAGCCTGATAGTTCAACAGAAATGGGCTAATAAGGGCCTTTATCGAATAGCCGATGTTATAATAGACGATAAACTGATTTCTTACAAACAATATAGAGATCTTGACCCTAATGATCAAAACGTATGGTATCATTACCTGCAATTGAAATCCAGGGTCCAGGAAATTTCAAGTAACTTTAAATTCCCCACGAATAACACTTTCGAATCTTTATGCTTAATTACGGAACACACCACAGGTATGATAACAATTTTATATCGGTTTCTCAAAAGCAAATTCTCTATGAATAAGTCTCTGCTTATGTTAAAATGGGAAAAGGATTTAGACGCTACTTGGCCCCTTAAAACCTGGGTTGATAATCTGTTCAGTGGTCTCTCATTTTCACAAAATGCAACTCTCAAAGAAAATTACATAAAGGTGGCTTTTAGGTGGTACCCCCACCCAACTAGGATCGGAGAGGGGGTACATCAGGACCAACATTTGTGCTATAGATGTTGTGGGGAAAGGGGCTCGTTTATACACATGTGGTGGCACTGCACTAAGGCCAAAGAAGTGTGGGATCAAGCTTCCACTCTATTGAGCTCAGTGTTTCAAACACAAATAGTCCTTACTCCTGAACAAGCCTTATTACATTTTAAGATACAACAGCTCCCAAAAAGATACCATAGGCTAGCTATGACCATCTGTACAGTCGTGAGAATATGCCTGGCCCAACATTGGAAAAATGCACCACCAAACTTTTCTTTTATTTATAAAAAAAAATAACGTACCACTATAACACGGCCAGCATGGCAACCGAAGTGCTGAATACAAGAGATAATTTTCTCATACAATGGGAACCTTTCATAATGTACCATGAAAATAGGAATAGACAGGGAGTATAGGTTACCCCATCTATTAAGACTTGCTCTATCGGGGGATGTGGTGGAAAGCCGGGACCAAGCGAACCTAGGAGACTTAATTGAGGATACGAGATGATTATAATTTGCATGTTGCAAATTGGTTGTTTTTTCTGTAGTTAGAATAATAGATCTTGATGTGATACAGACTATAAATATGGACTATGGCAAGAGGGAAAAAGTAGTAGCGGTGAGGCTGTTTATTTTCCTATTGAAAGTTCAGATATGTGACATTTAATGCGATTTATGCTTACAACTTTTTATTCGATTCGAACTGGTTTACTGTGTACTGTTAATTGAGTTATTTAAAAACTATAATAAAATAATTTCAACATAAAAACCTATAGAAGCTATAAATTTCACATCAATATTTGCATGATTCAGAGAAGCCCAAGGATGCACCACTTGAAAACCCTCTTTATAAGCTCCAGCACTGATCTAAAGCTATAAACAAAATTTAAATAACAGATATCTCAAGACTACAGCAATTTTATGAATAGAGAGCTATTGTAAATTATTATTTTACAGCTACACACAGCTTTCTATATTTAGACAGACATGCCTAGAAAAGTTAAAGGGATAGTCTAGTCAAAATTTTACTTTCATGATTCAGACAGAGCATGCAATTTTAAGCAACTTTCTAATTTACTCCTATTATCAATTTTTCTTTGTTCTCTTGGTATCATTATTAGGAAAATCAAGAATGTAAGCTTAGAAACCGGACCAATTTTGGTTTAGCACCTGGGTAGCATTTGTTGATTGGTGGCGGCATTTAGACACCAATTAGCAAGCACTACCCAGGTTCTGAACCAAAAATGGGCCAGCTCCTAAACTTACATTCTTGCTTTTTCAAATAAAGATAGCAAGAGAACGAAGAAAAACAAATAGGAGTAAATTAGAAAGTTGCTTAAAATTGCAAGCGCTATCTGAATCATGAAAGTATAATGTTGACTAGACTATCGCTTTGCCGTATGTAAATACATAAAGTTACAATTTGAAACAATATACATACTCTATGTTACGGTTACCCTTAGTCTCGCTGAGAGATGGACCGCTTAGTAGCCTGGATCCCTATTGCTGAAGAGGGGAGAAGCTGCTTTCCATAGTATTCTATATGAGTCTCGCAAATGTAGAATAATCCCCCTTAGCTGTAGTACAGCTAGGATACCCTTCTGCCCACAAAAACGAGTCAACGCTGCGATTGAGGGTCAACCAAGAACTCAGGACTGGGATGCCCAGCCTGCTTTTTATTGAGGTTACATGCACACAGGGCACTCCCAGGGGGGGAAGCATAAAATCCCCCATCACACATTTAGATAGAGAGACAATGTCCTTTGACAGGCCACAATAGGATTACAGTACTTCAGATAACAAGTTACACTTAAAAAAAACAATGCAGTCCATCTTATCAATTAGCAGTCTGACTCCGGAGGCGATTAGACAATGGGAATGTTTTATCACTAAACTTAATTAGCGCTGAGGCCAGCAAACTTGTATTTAGAAAATAGTTTCTAAAAGCTGAAAAAAAGTTAACTCTTTATGAAATGATACTTGTTACGGTTTTCTTGGAGCCCTTCTTAGGCGCTGGCTTGGCTGGTTCAGGCATTGCTGCTGGGAAATAAGCTCTTCACAACAAAATAACTAATGCTTCTGTAACAGTACTCCCTTTCTGTGGAACACTCTGGCAGACACGGTCTGACCCCTTTTCGGGGCAGACTAAGGCTGTCCAGACCGCTGGTTATGCGGGGCTGAGGTCGGTTTGTCTGGACAACCCGTCGGCGTTGCCATTCTGTTTCCCAGGTCTGTAAGTAATGGTGAAATTGAAGGGTTGCAACGATAAACTCCAACGTAATAGCCTGCCGTTATCTCCAGAGACCCGGTTCAGCCACACCAACGGGTTATGGTCGGTGACCAGAGTGAACTCCTGCCCATATAAATAGGGAGTCAATTTCTTTAATGCCCACACCAAAGCCAAACACTCCTTTTCGACCGCTGCATAGCTGACTTCACGGGGCAGGAGCTTCCGGCTGATGTAGGCAACTGGATGCTCCCCTCCATCTTCGCCTACTTGGCTGAGGACGGCTCCCAGCCCGAACATGGAAGCATCTGTATGGACGATAAAACGTTTGTTAAGGGCTGGGGCCGCCAAGACAGGAGCGTTAATTAGAGCATTTTTGAGAGCCTGGAAAGCCGTTTCACAGTGGGGAGACCACAGGACCTGTCGAGGTAAGTTCTTCTTGGTCAAGTCAGTCAGGGGTTTGGCAAGTGTGCTGTAGTCTGGTACGAACCGTCTATAGTACCCTGCCGTGCCCAGGAAGGCTAGGACCTGAGTCTTAGTGATGGGGGTGGGCCAATTGGCGACAGCTTCTATCTTGGCCGGCTCTGGACGCTGCTTTCCACACCCCACCCGGTGACCCAGGTACTGTACCTCGGCCATCCCAAAGTGGCATTTTTCTGGCTTCAGAGTCAGGCCAGCAGCCCGGATCCGATCCAGAACCATTCCTATGTGAGCTAAGTGGTCCTCCCAGGACTCACTGTGGATCGCTATGTCGTCCAGGTAGGCACAAGCAAAACTCTGGAAGCCATCCAGGAGCCTATCCACCAAGCGCTGGAATGTAGCTGGGGCATTCTTCATCCCAAACGGCATTACCCTAAACTGATATAAGCCGAATGGGGTGACGAATGCCAACTTGGGGATAGCCTCCGGGGCCAGGGGAATCTGCCAGTAACCTTTGCAGAGGTCAATAGTGGTCAGGTAATTTCCCCTGGCTATACGATCGAGTAGCTCGTCTACCCTGGGCATAGGGTAAGCGTCCGTCACGGTTTTTTCATTGAGCCTCCGATAGTCTACGCAGAACCGGGTGGTCCCATCTTTCTTGGGCACCAAGACAACTGGGGAGGCCCAGGGACTATCGGAGGGCTCAATTACCCCGAGTTGGAGCATCTCATCAATCTCCTTCTTCATTCCTGTCCTAACTGCTTCAGGGATTCGGTACGGAGCCTGGCGCAAGGGAGCTTGTCCCGGAGTATCTACCTGGTGGGTGGTTAAAGTAGTGTACCCTGGCTTCGGGGAGAAGGTGAGGTGTTTGGACTGTAGGAGTTGGTTGAGCTGCTCCCTTTCAGTGGGGCTAAGTCGGTCTCCTATCTGAACCTGAGCCACTATACCTGTCGGGGTCTTCCTGAGGGGAACAACATACGGCCGTCACGTTCTCTGGTCGCTCAAAATATTCCTTGAGCATGTTTACATGGAATGTCTTTCTAAGATTTATGTCGTGGCAGCTAGCTATCACATAAGTGGTGTCTCCCCTTTTCTCTACGATCTGGTAGGGACCCTGCCAGGACGCCTGCAATTTGTCTGTCTTCACCGGCTTAAGTACTAACACCTTTTGTCCTATGGTGAAGATTCTCTTTCGGGCCCCCCGATCGTACCATACTTTCTGTCTTCTCTGGGCCGACTGGAGATTAGCCCGCATGGATTTGGCTAATTGCTCCATTCGGTCCCTGAGTTCCAGCATGTATGGCACAATGGGGACACCGTCAGTGTCCATCTCTCCCTCCCAGTGCTCCCGGATCAGGTTTAGGGGTCCCCGTACCTTTCTTCCGTAGAGCAACTCGAAGGGAGAGAACCCTGTCGTTTCCTTTGGCACCTCCCGATAAGCAAATAGGAGGTGCGGCAGGAAGCGTTCCCAGTCTCGGTATTCCTGAGTGAACGTCTTGAGCATTTGCTTGAGGGTCCCATTGAACCTCTCACACAGCCCGTTCGTCTGGGGGTGGTATGGGGAGCTCAAGAGGGACTTAATTTTGCAAACCTGCCAGAGTTGTTGGGTCAATTCAGCCGTAAATTGGGTGCCTCGGTCGGATAGGATTTCTTTTGGAAATCCTACCCGGGAGAACACCTGTACTAGTGCATTCGCTACCGTATCCGCTTGTATGTTGGATAGGGCGACAGCCTCTGGGTACCTGGTAGCGTAGTCCACTACGGTAAGAATGTAGCGCTTACCGGAGGGACTAGGGGTAGCCAGTGGTCCCACTAGGTCAATAGCAACCCGGCTGAAGGGTTCCTCTACAATGGGCATATTTACTAGATGGGCTTTAGGGTGATCGCCTCGCCTTCCTACTTGTTGACACACATCGCAGGTGTTATAGTAAGTTCTAACGTCAGCGTGTACCCCTGGCCAAAAGAACGAGTGAGTAATGCGGTGTAGGGTACGGGTTACGGCTAGGTGGCCTGCTAAGGGGATGTCGTGGCCTATCTTGAGGATTTCTTGACGGTATTTGTGGGGCACTACCAGCTGTCGCCTACGCTGTCCCCTTTTCTCTGTCCAGCGGTATAGTTTCCCTTTTTCCCATAAGAATGTTTCATTATCTGCCCCGCCCCCTCCGGTCTCTGCTTGTTCCCGGTACTTTTGTAAGGTCGGGTCAGTCTTAGACTCTGTCTCGAAAGCATCTGGGGTGTCCCAGGGTATGGGGCCTAACATGTCAGGCAAGGTCGGGTAGGTCTTACCTGTGTCTCCCGCACTGGTGAGAGCTCTCGCTCCGTCCAGGCTTGGGCCCATGTAGTCACTGGGTCCGCCTCGTTGTTGCATACTGGAGCATAGGCAGAAGTCATCGTTGCCCAGTAGTACTTCGGCAGGTAAATTATCCATTATGCCCACGTTCACAGCCCCCTTTCCCGCTCCCCAATCAAGATGCACTTTAGCTGTTGGAATTTTGTACACATCCCCCCCGCCACTCTAACGGCCACAGTCTGTCCGGATCGCTTGTGCTCCGGCACCAAATGATGCGTGATAGTAGCCCCTGTGTCTCTCAATCCCTCGGTAGATCGCCCCTCGAGCCATACCTTCTGCCGATGGTGCTGGCGGTTAT
This sequence comes from Bombina bombina, assembly GCF_027579735.1. Classification (NCBI taxonomy): domain Eukaryota; kingdom Metazoa; phylum Chordata; class Amphibia; order Anura; family Bombinatoridae; genus Bombina; species Bombina bombina. Next base: position 1,464,361,318 of record NC_069499.1, on the reverse strand, counting down.
CTGAGGCAGCATATACAGGGTCCGCCTCGTGAAGCGGCCCCAAATATTCCTCCATAGGGGCCTCTTGGTTAACACAGAGGGCCCGGGCCGGACGATATGACCCAGAGGGGTAATTGTAATTCCTGGGTGTCTGGTGCGTATTAAGGGGGCAGCTAGCCATTAAATGCCCTGGTTGCTTGCATCAGTGGCAAGTCGGTCTGGGACGCTCAGAGCTGTTATTGGGTGGTCCTGAGTGTCGGGCAGGCCCTGCGGGCACCGGGGCTCGGAATTCAGCACGAGGGGGTGCACGGTAAACCTCTCTGGGTTCGACCCGTGCTGGAGCTCGGTAGTTCGTGAAGACGGGAGTCATAATGTTCATCTGCCAATTTGGCTGCTTCTTCTAAGGTAGAAGGCCGCCTGTCTCGCAGCCATTCCTTCCCTTGCTGTTCCATGCCATTATAAAAATGTTCTAAGAGAAACAATTGTAAAATTTCCTCACCAGTCACCGCTTTACTTCCGCTCATCCAGTGATTTGCCGCTCTCCGCATTCGGTGCGCCCATTCCATATGGGTATCGTTAGGCTTCTTTTTCGTGCCCCGAAACAGTCGGCGATACGTGTCCGGAGTTACCGCGTACCGTCGCAACAGTGTCTCCTTAACTAGCTCATACTGTGTCACTTCCTCAGCACCCAGAGTACGAAAGGCTTCCCGGGCTCGCCCGGATAGTTTCCCAGACAATATCGTGGGCCACTCTCTGTTGGGAATCTGGTGCAGGGCACATTGCCTTTCGAAGTCCGCCAAATATTCATCAATCCCTGTCTCGCTCTCTAGGAAGGGTCGAAATGCCGCATAGGGTATCTTGGGCCTCCCAGCATTTTCGACAGGGATGATTACCTGCGGGCCTTCAGCATTGCGGTGTGCGTTCGCTAGGTTGAGTTTGTGGGCTTGAGTCTCTCGTATATCCTCATCCGCTTCCGCCATCAACTGCTGTACCAATTCCATGGAGGGGTTCGGCCCGTACAGTGAGAGCCTCTCCCGAACAATCCTGGTTTTTTCGTCACTAATCGTGGTCGGTGTTTCCGCCATTGTGAAGCTCTGATCCAGTTCGGTCAATTCTGCGATCAGCTCTCTCCTCGGCCGGTTGCTGGCGTACCCCCCTCTGCTTTCAAGTAAATCCTTTAGGGTTGTACGCTTCAATTTTTCGTAAGCGCTCTCCATCCGTTCTGTACCTCTCCTAGGAAATCCAGGAAAATCCCACCGCTGCCGCCAAATGTTACGGTTACCCTTAGTCTCGCTGAGAGATGGACCGCTTAGTAGCCTGGATCCCTATTGCTGAAGAGGGGAGAAGCTGCTTTCCATAGTATTCTATATGAGTCTCGCAAATGTAGAATAATCCCCCTTAGCTGTAGTACAGCTAGGATACCCTTCTGCCCACAAAAACGAGTCAACGCTGCGATTGAGGGTCAACCAAGAACTCAGGACTGGGATGCCCAGCCTGCTTTTTATTGAGGTTACATGCACACAGGGCACTCCCAGGGGGGGAAGCATAAAATCCCCCATCACACATTTAGATAGAGAGACAATGTCCTTTGACAGGCCACAATAGGATTACAGTACTTCAGATAACAAGTTACACATAAAAAAAAACAATGCAGTCCATCTTATCAATTAGCAGTCTGACTCCGGAGGTGATTAGACAATGGGAATGTTTTATCACTAAACTTAATTAGCGCTGAAAAATAGTTTCTAAAAGCTGAAAAAAAGTTAACTCTTTATGAAATGATACTTGTTACGGTTTTCTTGGAGCCCTTCTTAGGCGCTGGCTTGGCTGGTTCAGGCATTGCTGCTGGGAAATAAGCTCTTCACAACAAAATAACTAATGCTTCTGTAACACTCTATACAGATGATTAACTAAAGAGAGATGAATGAGTAAATCATCTATTTAGTATAACAGAGGAACCGGTGAAACTGGTAACGCTGAAGTGAACTTTAATACTGGTCTGGATAGGTCTTTTAGTGAACTGTGGCCCTTGAATAGCATGTAGCATGGTCAGGCAAAACTGGAAGTGGACCTGCAAAGTACTTTGAACATTACAGTAAATTGTGAAGAATTAAAGATAGGGTTGAAAGTGCTAACTAGATATAACTTTTGCACTAGCATGACCCTAAAATGGGCCGGTTCATAAGCTTTACATTCCTGCTTTTTAAATAAAGATAGCAAGAGAATGAAGAAAATTTGTGAATTTCAAATCTATCTTTAAGACTTCACTAAATAGTGAAGTCTTAAAGATAGGGTTGAAAGTGCTAACTAGATATAACTTTTACATTAGCATGACGGGCTGATGGGCGTGCTTAAGCATAATGCTCTGCTTAGATTCAGTGACATCATAGGGGGGGTGCGGACCGCACCGGGGGACACCATGGGGGGGTGACACCACTCCCAGCAGTGCTCAATATTTTCACCCACAGGCCCACTCCATACAGTGGAAGTTTAAAAACCTGGGCTCTACCGGCTTTGATCACTGCAGGGATTTAGGCACGGGACTTTTACTAGCCAGCAGCACAGAAGACACTTGATTTTATTGGTGGTGCCGTTTAAGACAATTTATAGCTCCGCTCCTCTGCACATTCCTGTGCTGGATCACAGAGTAGCCCCGCTCATCTGACTCGGCACTTGGAGGAGAAGAGGGCGCCCACAGCATGGCAGCTCTGTGTGCTGAGGGAGACATGTCAGGAGCAGAGGTAAGAAGAACAGGGTGTGTGGGGAACAGTAAGATTAGCAGTGTGCAGGAATATCTTTCTCTCGCGCTCCTCATCAGCTCTGCTTTCCTAGTGCTCTCTGGCTTCTCCCCTATACCTCTCACTTAGCATGTCGTTCTGAACACATCACACCAGCTTGCCTTTAATAATTAAAGAGTACAGCTTCTTGCGTAGAAGATATGAAATATCAAAGCTGCAGCTTAGTTGAGAAACAAATATCTAATTTAGATTTATTTTAAAACTTCTGTGTATTTAAACACCCGGCAGAACTTTATACCATAATTTAGATCCTCAGAATAAGATGCGCCTTCACCGCCTCTCATGTTAAATAGCTCTAACGTTACAGGAGTAAGCGTCCACAGTACATACGTTTTTTTGCTGTAGACATGGCTGCCAAACTCCTCCCCCTCTTCCTCCGTCCCCTTCTCTATAGAATTAAATGCTTGTTCGTGTACTTGCTAATGCGCCTTTCAATTTCTGTCCGCTCGCAAGCAGAAATCTGAGGTGCAGCTACGAATCGCCGTGAACGCGGTTAAAGAATCCCACCAAGGATTCTATTCTGATTGGCTGCTAAGTTTAAAAAGAAAGGTAATACGTCAGGTTGGGTGGAGTTTGGTGGCCATGTCTACAGCAGAAAAACGTATGAACTATGGACGATTACTCCATATCGTTACAGGTATTTAACATGGGAGGCGGTGCAGGCACATCTTATTCTGAGGATCTAAATTATGGAATTAAGTTCTGCCGGGTGTTGACTGTCCCTTTAAGACATTTTATTAAAGCTCAGTTTCCAAATTTCCAGCTTTGGTGAAAAAACTTGATTGTGTACTCAGACATGAAATGCCTTTTTTTTTTAATATTCACAAGTATTTGATACTATGATTTATAGTGTTTAATAGGGCCATTTTGTGCTTTTTGTTTGGTGCTGGAAATACTAAATATTAAAAAAGGGGCAAAGTGTGGGTGTGTATAACTGTGTGTGTGTGTGTGTCAAAGAATGAATGTGTAAAATGTGTGACATGGAATGTGTGTACATATGACCTAGAATGTGTGTGTAATTGTACATATGACACAGAGTGTGTGTGTGTGTGTGTAATATGTGTGACAAAAAATGTACATATAACATAGAATGCACACAGGTATGCTGCCCTATGATATTCTCTCTCTCTCTCAAGTTTTCAAATTTCCCAACAGTAACATATTAGATAAGTATTTGATAATTTTAATGAGTAGCTATATAGTCAATGTAAAATGTTTAATCAACTTGTTTCAAAATGGATAACATATTCTTATATTTTTCAGAGGGTGTCAGGACACGAAAGTCCTCCGAAGGTGCGCTTGTGTAGCATGGTGAGAAATACTGGAACTGGATGCGGACCGCTCTTTCAATATACGATGTAGACAACAAAAAGTTCCTGTGTAAAGAGGAAACAAGAAAGGCGCCACATAGGATGGTATGTCTTGAACTCGTACAATGAGGTACAAACAGGATAAAGACCTCCCTAAAGGTGGCTACTCACAAGACACAGCGGCACATATGAGTTGCCTAGCAGGACAAGACGGGACCAGTACAGTCGCCCGCCAAACTTTCACCGGCAACCGGAAGTTCCAGAAGGTCAGTCGCGTGACCGAAGAGGTCAAGCTCAGGAGCAGAGGATAGGAACCGATGGAAATCCTAAGGAATATAGAGTCAAGTTTCTTTCAATATAAATGTAAAGCCACCAATCATCAAGTGCTACCCAGGGAGCCTGTACATTGCGTATCCTCTTTATTCGGTTTTCAGCCCTCTACTAGCATGGGTCTTGCCGACAGATGCATTTTTAATTCATGTCTCACTCCTGGAGGCCTTCAGAAAAAGACAGCTATCTTCTATAAAGTCAGTGACTCATCCCAGCGGTGAATATTTGTTAAAATATAAAATATAGATCAACCATATACATCACCAAATAAACCAGATGAGTTTTTCAGCTTTTTCAGATAAACCCAGTTCACCTTATAAATAAGAGAGGTATTGCAATATGGAAAAGACAAGTTAGGCCCATTTTTGCTTTGTAAAGACTGTGTTCAAAGGCAGCAAGGTTATCCAGTTCAGTCAAAATTTAGCAGCAAAGACCCCTTTCCTTTCTCTTACATGAGTTTATCAAGTGATAACCCCACCTCTATTTTATAATCATTGGTGAACGTTTTGGATACGTACTTACTGAAGCTTGTCCCTTTTAATAGGCCCTTAACAGAGCTTGTCTCTGATTGGCCCTTGGATCTGAACATCTTATAGGCTATTTGGGAAATGCCTTCCTGAGCAGTCAAATACCTTTTGGTTTCAATACCAAAATACAGATTCTTATATATATTTTTATCAAATGCCTATTTGTATACACTTTTAATCTCCTAGTTTTAATAACTATATGTTCTATACATGGTCCATTTAATATAATTTAGTCTGAGTATTGTCATACTAAACATGAGTATATCTCTAGTACCACATTACAAAGTAATTCCTATACATTTAAATATATGGATATTTAAAAGGATTTTAATACTTTTAGCATGGCTCTAATTAATATCTCAGTTGTCATCTTAATATAACAGATACATTGAGATTAGCAATCAGATGTAATTTCATATAGCTATATTTATATTGGATTATTATCCCATATTAATATAAATATTGCATATCTGTATATCTCTTGCTGAGTGTATAAAAACATACGATATAATTTACAGCACCAATTACATATGCACTTATTAGATGCCCGAAAAATATAAGAAAGGCGCTACATAGGATAATATGTCTTGAACTCGTACAATGAGGTACAAACAGGATAAAGACCCCCCTAAAGGTGGCTACTCACAAGACACAGCGGCACATGAGGTGCTTAGCAGGATAAGACGGGACCAGTACAGTCGCCCGCCAGACTTTCACCGGCAACCGGAAGTTCCAGAAGGTCAGAAGTGGCTCTCTCTGCATCGGATGGCTAAGAAGAGTTACTGCAGGATGCCTCAATATCGAGGCATCACTGCAATAACCAGAAAGCGGCTGGAAACGATCAGGATGGCTTCCACTGATTTTCAAGACCGACGACGTACGGGGTACGTCCACGGTCATTAACTATTTTTTTAGAGGACGTATCCCATACATCGTCGGTCGTTAAGGGGTTAATTAAGCATTGTTAAGATAATAATCCATATTCTGATATTGGAATGAACTAAGCTGGATAATTATAAACTGTTCTGGTATCCTCATTTGGGGTATTTTAATGCGAATCATTGTGAGTATGGTTAAAAATTGTAAAGATATATTGTTATGATCTGTGGTATAGAATATTGTAACGGAATAAGCATGTATAATTAATTCATAATCTAGTTTCTACATAAATATAATTCAATGTGTATATAAAGCTAACTAATCTAAGAATTTAGGAATAAATATTAAATTTCAACTGTTTCGTATATATACATTTTAATACATTTAATATAATTATATATATATATATATATATATATATATATATATATATAATCTATGATACCATTTTTAAAATACAATGTTTTTTTAATTAGATCCATCAAACACTATGTTGGTTTTATAACACACTTGGGTTTCTTTGAGATACAGTTATAACTGTGCGAGCCATAGGATGTGTGTGTAAAATAGTGCATGTATGTGAGAGTGTACGATAAGATTGTGCATGAGACATAGTGTGTGTGACATAGGATGTGTGCGTTAGGGGTGTATGTGACATAGCGTGTGCCCATGGCACTGGGTGTTTGTGTGTGCCTAACATAGAATGTGTATGTATGTGACTGTGTGAGACTCAGTGATGTGTATGTGACATGGGATGGAGTTTTCTATTAACTGATAAATATATTTATAGCTATCAATCTATTTATCAGTTTAGTGGACCCAGGGTGCATGCCCTATTTTAACATGTGTATTATAGACAACCATACTAATATTATATGTTGCTATAAATATGACTAGTGTTAACATAGTCAAAATTAAACTATTATTATTAAGATTGAACATTCAATTTTAAACAACGGTATCATTTACTTTTATTATCTAATTTGCTTAATTGTTGTATATCCTTTGTTGAAAATCTTACCTAGGTAGGCTTAGGAGCAGCAGTGAACTTTTTCTATCCAAAAAGGTGTTGAGAGACAGCAAAAACATTACTATGGGGGGTTGGGGGGGTGACACCATGAGTTACCGCACAGGGTGACACCAACCCTAGTGACGCCACTGCTTAGATTCAATAGGGCTGGTGGTGTGGAATTTGATTGTTTGTCCTGCCCAACATGTCAATGATGGACAAAATAATCTGCAGGGGTGGGTACACAATAAGAGAAACAAACAGGCATTCACAGGGGTGCAAAATATATATTTAGTAGTGATTTTTCAAAACATTTAAAGGTACATAATACTCATATGCTAAATCACTTGAAACTGATGCAGTATAACTGTAAAAAGCTGACAGGAAAATATCACCTGAGCATCTCTATGTAAAAAAAGGAAGATGTTTTACCTCACAACTTCCTCAGCTCAGCAGAGTAAGTGCTGTGTAAAAAGTTATATTTCAGCTGCAGGTAAAAAAAAAAGAAGAAATGAACAGCAATAAATCAGCATCAGCAGTGTTGAGGCCATGAACTCTTTTACTGGAAGGAAGTTTATTATGAAATCTCATGAGAGTTAAGTGAAATCTCATGAGATTTCATAATAAACTTCCTTAAACTGAATATGGAAATAACATGAGAGTGCACGAGGCTCAACCCCTTAGCTGTCCGGGACAGACATACTGATTTGCTGCTTAGAAGTCCTTTACAATGGGATGTGGCTACTAAGGAACTTTTGAGGTAAAATATCTTTCTTTTTTACATAGAGATGTCCAGGTGATATTTTCTAGTCAGCTTTTTACAGCTATGCTGCATCACTTTCAAGTGTGTCAACATTTGGGTATCATGGCCCTTTAATGCGTAACTGCTCTATAAACTTCAATGTAAAAAAAAACAATTTAATGTTTATGGTTCCTTTAAATATGCAGTACGCACTCCAGCATGCACATATCTATAATATTTAGTACAATATTGTATTTAGGGTTTACTTTTGTGTTTACTGTCCATCATGTGCAATTTCATTGCTTATTCCGGCTTCCCTGATTAGCTACTGCTGATACAAATGTATCTTCTGGAAATTAGATCATAAACTTTTCAGGATACATCTGTAAATTACTATTAGGATCTTGGAGCGATGTTTAGAATTCAACATGAAATGGAACAAACAATTTTAAAACACTTTCCAATTTACATCTCAAATTTGCCTCTCTAGCTTGATAACCTTTGTTGAAACTTAGGGCATTTCCATGAGAACACAATGAGACCAGGTCAGAAGTGTGGACGTGTCTTGAGCACTATAAAGCAGCAATATTTACAACATTTCAGATCCTTGTGAAATTTTCATTCAATATAGAAAAAAATTGGGATCTGATTTTTTTTTTTTTAAATTAAAATCTTACCTAATCAAACATAGCCAAGCTTGATAACTACCACAATATATAAATCTCAATGTCCTCACAATGGCACAGATAATAACTGTCAATCACTTAAAACGGAAAACATACGCAAACAAATATGACTACACTCCGGGCTTTCCCAACACTCTCACCAGCTGACCAGGCGACTTAACCTTGTCCTGCTGGTCCAGCATTCTCTCCTCTCCTGACACTCTCCTCTCTCACTGCATGTCACACCTGTTATGTTTTGTTTTACATTTAATTGATGGTGATAATGTGCTCAGTATCATTTTTTTATCGTGTGATTTGATCAAAGAGGGCTGCACTATCTTGTTTTTTTAGGTCTGTGCATGAGATCTGTGGGTGTTGAGCATGCACCAAGATCCCAGCTCTGGCTGTTGAATTCGATGTGCCCATTTTGTTGTTGATAATTTGTGGTTGAGTGATTTGTAATCGCCAACATCGATACTGTCCATGCATTGTATGCGTAACTTTTCCGATATCCAATCCAATATTTTTCAAATACGAAAATGGTGTTATTGTTTGTATGATGGTCATTACAATGTCATAAATCACAATCAACTAGATTGGATTTGACCCCCTATGTTTGCAACATATTTCGTACATATGGTGCTTAAAGACACATGGATGTCTGTAAGCCTACCTTAGTATGCTCTCATGGAATAGAGTGAAGTTTCAACAAACGAGAAGCCAAGAAAATGAGATGAATTATTTTACAACTGTACTCTCTATCTAAATTATGAAAGTTTAAAGGGACATGAAAACCAAAATGTGTCTTTCATGACTCAGATACAGCATACAGTTTTTAACAACTCTCCCGTTTACTTCTATTATACAATTTGCTTAATTCTCTTGGTATTCTTTGTTGAAGTAGAAGCAATGAAATAATGGGAGCTAGCTGAACACATTGGGTGAGCAAATGATGAGGCATATATGTGCAGCTATCAATCAGCAGTTAGCTCCCAGTAGTGCACTGCTGCTCCTAAGGCTACCTAGGTATGCTTTTCAACAAAGGCTACCAAACTAATTAAATAAATCCAATTAAAATGAAGTAAATTGGAAAGTTGTTTAAAATTGTATGCTCAATTTGAATCATGACAGAAAAGAATTTATTTTAATGCCCCTTTCCTTTATAAATCTGCATCCCTTTAAGTACAGATGCGCCCAAACCATCGCAGCAGAGACAGGGTCTGCCAGACACTCACAGATCACCGTGCCCAAGCTGGATGCATTATCTTCTGAGTGCTACTTCAAGTCCTGCCGCAGACAAACACAATGCAGCAGGGAAACATCTTGACAGTAGCTGGTCTCCTTTCTAACACTGATTTACAAGAGGCAGCTATAGCTTTCAATTGCAAAGGGACAGGATGATATGATCAGAGCGTAGGTCTCCTCCCACATGTTTACGGAGCATGGCTGATGTTTGTACAAAAAGCCTGTTGTTGAATACATCTGTAATTGAATTATAGTCATGAACCATTAGCATGTCAAATGTTGAGAGAGAACATTTAATTTATTTTCTCAATAAAAACCTTTTGTATTAATCTACGTGCTTTTTGTTTTTGTTTTGGCTCTTAACATCTGAGATCTCCAGTTCTGAGTAACAGCCAGGTTGTAAAAGGCCAACTCAAACAATGCGGAGTCCTCAAAAAACAGAGAATAAATGTGTATAGTAATATATTGAAAAACAGAATATTGCAATGCGGATTAGAAAAAATATATATAATATGGGGGGAAGCAAAAGGACAGATACAAAAAGCGTAGGCTTGGAAGTGAAGATTATTTAGACCAGGGGTGATCATCTTTTGGAGAGTGTGCTCCATAGTAAGCTAAAAACGCACATCCTCTTAGGCACCCATGGTACCTTTTCTGAAATTTAAAGGGTCAATAGTTGATTTTCTTCTAACTCCATAATATTAACGTTTTTAAGAGATACAAAACTCAAGAAAAAAACAAAAAAAAAATTAATTAGGGAAAAATACCCCCCACCCATTTATCCGTTGTTTTTTTGTTGTAGCTGCACCAATCGCAAGAAGGTGAGCGTTACCCATGCCTCCCCAAAGCCCTTACTGAATCTTGAGTTAAGGTGGAGGGAGCTTTGGTATTTTGATTAGGACACAGGGCAAGTACAGGTAAAACAGGGATATTTTTCACTAAAATGAATGTTGTTACCCTACTCAAACATCTGAAATACACAACACTAATCTAAATTTTACAAAACAGTGGCTTTTTACATGACAAGGTTTGTATCCTTTTAACCCCTTAAGGCAATGTCGCGTAAATCTACGTCATGCGGTACCGCATAACGTAGATCTATGTCTCAGCTGCAGGAAGCTCCAGCAGTCTCGGCTGTCAACTGACACCCAAGAACTGCTGTTCCTGAGCTGCAGGCATCTCCAAAGACAAACAGGATTACCTTAGAGATCATCAAACTACCTTAGAAGTCATTTGAACATCACCAGACATCATCAGGCTTGTAAAGTCATCAGCTAAGGTAAACAATTCTGGTTGATGACTTCAGAATGATTAGAACATTACCTTACTGATTACTCCTCAAGCATGAACATCCAGTGAATGACTCTAGTCATCTCATATTTTTTTTTTTTTTCTCTCTCTCTCTCGTTCAGAGGAGAATTGCCTAGTATTTCATGGCTAGACTGACCTTACTTGGCGGGATCAGACTGATATACTTAAGGAAAGTTTTCATTTGTGAAAAGCACACTGGTCTAAAAGAGGCTGCTTCCGGGTGGTAAATTGCCATAGAACTAGCTAATGAGCTGTTGTTCGTTCCTGGAAGGGCGCTTCTCTCTTTGTATGCAAATTAATATGACCCTGGGGAAGTCTCCCTATGGGTGATGGGGGAAACCAGACGTGGACTCCTTGCCCAGTGTGCTTAGAGGAATGTGACTGCACCTCACTGAGGAGGCCCATAGAAGGCCGAAATGATCGTCTGGGGTTGTCATGTTCCTTGTTCAGAGAAGGATTGCCTGGTATTTCGGGGCTGGACTGACCTTACTTGGCGGGATCAGACTGATATACTTAAGGAAAGTTTTCCTTTGTGAAAAGCACACTGGTCTAAAAGAGGCTGCTCCAGGGTGGTAAAATCGCCATAGAACTAGCTAATGAGCTGTTGTTCGTTCCTGGTAGAGCGCTTCTCTCTTTGTATGCAAATTAATATGACCCTGGGGAAGTCTCCCTATGGGTGATGGGGGAAACCAGACGTGGACTCCTTGCCCAGTGTGCTTAGAGGAATGTGACTGCACCTCACATTTGTATGCAAAATATAAAATGATAAATTGTATAAATAAAAAAAATCTACAATATACTTTCATTATTTATTTTGTCCTCTTTTCCTATAATTCCATTCTGAAATTGTGAACATTTCCGTTTATGTTAGAAATGGAAGTGCAGAACATTGTTAATATTCCACACAGGCATTGGCTGCACACTCTAATAACCTATTTATAACTGTCCCTAATTGGCTACAGCAGAGAAGGTAACCTAAGTTACAACATGGCAGCTCCCACTGTTTTATAGACACTAACACTTTACACTTATTTTGTCAATATTTAAAGGGACAGTCAACACCAGAATTTTTGTTGTTTAAAAAACAAAATGTATGCTTACCTGATAAATGTATTTCTTTCTTGACACGATGAGTCCACAGATTACTAATGGAAATATCACTCCTGCCCAGCAGGAGGTGGCAAAGAGCACCACAGCAAAGAATATCACCTACCTTCCCTCCCACCCCAGTCATTCAACAGAAGTAAAGAACAGAAAGGAAGTAACAAGGTGCAGAGGTGTCTGAAGTTTATAACATACCAACATCCTGTCTAAAAGAACAGGGCGGGCCGTGGACTCATTGTGTCAAGAAATAAATAAATTTATCAGTTAAGCATAAATTTTGTTTTCTTTCTAATGACACAATGAGTCCACGAATCCTCTAATTACTAATGGGAATCAATACCCAAGCTAGATTACACAGATGATACGGGAGGGACAAGACAGGGAACCTAAACGGAAGGCATCACTGCTTGAAGAACATTTCTCCCAAAAGCGGCCTCAGCCGAGGCAAAAGTGTCAAATTTATAGAATTTTGAAAAAGTGTGAAGAGAGGACCAAGTTGCAGCCTTGCAAATCTGTTCCACAGAAGCTTCATTTTTGAATGCCCATGAGGAAGAAACAGCCCTCGTGGAATGAGCCGTAACTCTCTCTGGAGGCTGCTGTCCTGCAGTTTCATAGGCAAAACGTATGATACTCTTCAGCCAAAAAGAAAGAGAAGTAGCCGTAGCTTTCTGTCCCAGAGAATACCACAAACAGAGCAGGAGACTGATGAAAATCCTTAGTCGCTTGTAAATAGAATTTTAGTGCACGAACCACATCCAGATTGTGCAGAAGCTGTTCCTTCTGAGAAGAAGGATTAGGACACAAGGAAGGAACAACAATCTCCTGATTATTGTTCCGGTCAGAAACTACATTAGGGAGAAACCCTAACTTGGTACGTAAAACTACCTTATCCGAATGAAAAATAAGGTAACGAGAATCATACTGTAATGCCGAGAGCTCTGACACTCTACGAGCAGAAGAAATATCAACAAGGAACAAAACTTTCCAAGATAACAGCTTAATATCTAAGGAATGCATTGGCTCAAACGCAGCCCCTTGAAGAACCTTAAGAACTAAATTAAGACTCCAGAGGGGAGTAACTGATTTGAACACAGGCCTGATCCTGACCAAGGCCTGACAAAACGATTGCACGTCTGGTACATCCGCCAGACGTTTATGTAACAAAATAGACAAGGCAGATATTTGACCCTTTAGGGAACTAGCCGATAATCCCTTCTCCAAACCTTCTTGAAGAAAGGACAGAATTCTAGGAATCCTAACTCTACTCCAAGAGTAGCCCCTGAATTCACACCAATATAGATATTTATGCCATATCTTGTGGTACATTTTTCTAGTCACAGGTTTACGAGCCTGAATCATAGTCTCTATGACCAATTCTGAAAACCCACGCTTGGATAAAATTAAGCGTTCAATCTCCAAGCAGTCAGCTTCAGAGAAACTAGATTTGGATGAAGGAAGGGCCCTTGAAGTAGAAGGTCCTTCCTCAACGGTGGAAGAGATGACATGTCCACCAGGTCTGCATACCAAATCCTGCAAGGCCACGCCGGTGCAATGAGGATCACTAACGCCCTCTCCTGTTTGATTCGAGCAATGACCCTAGGTAGAAGAGCGAATGGAGGAAATAAGCATGCAAGACAGCCTGAGGGTACAGCCTGAGGGTCCCTTGCCCCATACTCGGAAGCTTGGCATTATGCCGAGATGCCATGAGATCCAATTCCGGCTGACCCCATTTGAGAATTAGGCTGGAAAACACTTCCGGATGGATCTCCCACTCCCCCGGGTGAAAGGTCTGCCTGCTCGGGAAGTGCGCCTCCCAGTTGTCCACCCCTGGGATGTGGATCGCTGACAGACAGCAATTGTGGTTATCTTGGCTACTTTTGTCATGGCTAAGTAACTCCGCGTTCCGCCCTGATGGTTGATGTAGGCCACTGAAGTTATGTTGTCCGACTGGAACCTGATGAACCGGGCCGAGGCTAACTGGGGCCAGGCCAGAAGAGCATTGAAGATTGCTCTCAGCTCCAGAATGTTTATGGGCAGAACAGACTCCGACTGTTCCCTGAGCCTTTAGAGAGCCCCAGACTGCTCCCCATCCCAGAAGGCTGGCGTCTGTTGTCACAATCACCCAAGAGGGACTGCGAAAGCAGGTTCCCTGGGAGAGATGATCCTGAGACAACCACCAAAAAAAAGAGACTTTCTTGTCTCCTGCTCCAGCTGTATTCGCGGAGTCAGATCCGCATAATCTCCGTTCCACTGACTGAGCATGTTTAGCTGCAGAGGTCTGAGGTGGAAACGGGCGAACGGGATGATGTCTATTGCCGCTACCATCAGCCCGATTACCTCTATGCACTGAACCACTGATGGCCGAGGAGAGGACTGAAGCGCTAGACAAGAATCGAAAATCTTGGATTTCCTGGCATCTGTCAAAAAGATTTTCATTGATAGGGAATCTATTTTGGTTCCCAAGAAAGCTACCCTTGTATTTGGAACTAAGGAGCTCTTTTCCAAATTTACCTTCCATCCATGAGATTGCAGGAAAGATAACATTTCCGTGTGAGATCTTGCTTGCTGAAAGGATGGCATCTGGACCAGGATGTCACCCAGATAGGGCGCCACTGCAATGCCCCGTAATCGGAGCACCGCCAACAGGGATCCCAGAACCTTTGAGAAAATTCTGGCAGCTGCGGCAAGGCCGAAAGGAAGAGCCACAAATTGGAAGTGCTTGTCTAGAAATGCAAACCGTAGAAACTTGTGATGATCCCTGTGAATGGGAACATGTAGGTACGGGTCCTTTAAATCCACCGTTGTCATAAACTGACCCTCTTGGACCAAAGGAAGAATGGAATGAATAGTTTCCATCTTAACGGACGGTACTCTGAGGAATTTGTTTAGACTCTTGAGATCTAAAATTGGTCTGAAGGTTCCCTCCTTTTTGGGAACCACAAACAGAGTGGAATAAAACCCAAAACCCCGTTCCTGCATCGGAACAGGAACTATCACTCCCAGGTCGGAGAGGTCCCGTACACAGTGTAAGAACGCCTCTCTTTTGGTCTGGTCTACAGATAATCTTGAAAGCAGAAATCTGCCTCTGGGAGGAAAATTCTTGAACTCAAGTTTGTATCTCTGGGACACTATGTCCACTGCCCAGGGATCCTAAACATCTCGAACCCAAGCCTGAGTGAAGAAGGAAAGCCTGCCCCCCACAAGATCCGGTCCCGGATCGGGGGCAGTCCCTTCATGCTGATTTTTATTCCATAGTAGGCTTTTTGGATTATTCTCCCTTGTTCCAAGACTGATTGGGTCTCCAGGAAGGTTTGGACTGTTCTTGCTTGGAAGAGGAAGCGGAAGAATTTCCCTTGAAATTTCGAAAGGAAAGAAAATTGCTCTGACATCCCTTTTGTTTGCTTCTCTTATCCTGAGGGAAAAGATGACCCTTTCCTCCCGTAGTATCAGAGATTATTTCCGTCAAACCCGGTTCAAACAAGGTCTTTCCCTTGTAAGGAATCGTTACAAGTTTAGACTTAGATTACACATCCGCAGACCAAGGTTTTAACCATAATGCTCTGCGGGCTAGTACAGCAAAACCTGAAATCTTTGCTCCCAGTTTGATAACCTGTAGGGAAGCATCAGTAATAAAGGAATTAGCCAACTGAAGGGCTTTTATCCTATCCTGGATCTCATCAAGGGGAATGTCTGTCCTAATATCATCAGACAATGCATCAAACCAATATGCCGCCGCACTAGTGACAGTAGCAATGCACACTGCAGGTTGCCATTGTAAACCTTGGTGTACATACATCTTCTTGAGTAATTTTTTGTCCATAGGATCTTTAAAGGCACAACTATCTTCTATGGGGATAGTAGTTCTCTTGGCCAGAGTGGAAATAGCTCCTTCCACCTTGGGTACTGTTTGCCAAGCCTCCTTGATAGAATCCGCTATGGGGGAAAAAAAATTAAAAATAGGAGATGGAGAAAAAGGGATACCCGGTCTCTCCCATTCCTTAGCAATGATCTCAGAAGCTCGGTCTGGTACTGGAAAAACCTCTACCGATGAAGGTACATCAAAATATTTGTTTAGCTTACTGGGTTTCTTCGGATTAGCTACGACCATTGTGTCGCTGTCATCCAATGTAGCTAAAACCTCCTTAAGTAACAGACGGAGGTGTTCTAACTTAAAACTGATGGATACAACTTCAGTATCAGCAGAAGGAATTACACTGTCAGAGTCTGAGATTTCACTCTTAGATGGTACCGAAAGATCCTCCTCCTCAGGCTTCTGGGAGGGGGCATCCGAAATAGCAACAACTGCGTCAGTAACCTCACCTACTGAATGTTTACTTTTCCACTTGCACTTTCCCTGCAGCATGGAAAAAGCAGACAACGCATCATAAACCGCAGAGGACATGAGAGAAGCGATGTCTTGCAACGTAACACCAGAAGGAGTTAGAGAGGAGGCGCAGGGCACTGCATGTGTGGGTAATACAAGTTGGGACGCTTGAGGAGAAAGCTGCGGCATATATTGAACATTGTCATTAGACTCCTGAACAGCATCCGCCTTGGAAAATGTTGGCTCAGAAAAAAGTCTATCCCTATAATTTAAAGTTCTCTCAATACATGAGGAACAGTAAAGGATTGGTAGTTCCACATTGGCATCAAAACACAAAGAACAAGTGACATTTTGCAAGGCCTCTTGGTCTATTCTGACTCACAATGGATCAAATTATCTAATTATAACTTTAATTTTTTACTAAAAAATTTAAATAGAAATAACGTTACTGTCCCTTTAAATTTTAAACCGTAACCTTTTTACTATAGTCTGCAAAATGAAAATTGCTAAATAAAAATAACAGAACACCTCTACACCTCAGCTTCTTTGCTGAGGTGCCTACCTGACCTGCTACACCGGAGCTTTGCAAATCCCACTAGACAAAACGATCCGGACTCAGCAGGAGACGAAGTGAGCCGTTCTCCGGTCCTAGAAACACATGCTTGCAGATAATCATGCGTTTCTAGACAGACCCAAAAAATTATTTTCCTCCACACTCGGAAGTGAAGTAAAAGTGGCGCGCAATACAGATTGCCACCTCACATAGCTCCGCCCATCTTTTCTAACACCTAACTTTACCACTTCCTTGCTCTAACATAGGCAAAGAGAATGACTGGGGTGGGAGGGAAGGGAGGTGATATTTAACAGCTTTGCTGTGGTGCTCTTTGCCACCTCCTGCGGGGCAGGAGTGATATTCACATTAGTAATTAGATGATCTGTGGTCTCATTGTGTCATTAGAAAGAAAGATAGATAATCCCTTTATTACCCATTCCACAGTTTTGCATAACAAACACAGTTATAGTAATACACGTTCTACCTCTGTAATTATCTTGTATCTAAGCCTCTGCAGACTGCCCCTTTATTTCAGTTCTTTTGACAGACTTGCATTTTAGCCAATCAGTGCTCACTCCTCGGTAAATTCACATGCTTTAGCTCAATGTTATCTATGTGAAACACATGAACTAATTCCCTCTAGTGATGAAAAACTGTCAAAATGCTTTCAGATTAGAGGCGGCCTTCAAGGTCTAAGAAATTAGCATATGAACCTCCTAGGGTTAGCTTTCAACTAAGAATACCAAGAGAACAAAGCAAAATTGGTGATAAAAGTAAATTGGAAAGTTTTTTAAAATTACATGCCCTATTTGGACTTGACTATCCCTTTAAACAACTCATGAAACTTTAAAAAATACATCTACATGTTATTCTCAGACTAATCTTCTCTTTGAATGCATCTTCCTATCTAGCATTTATTTAGTGTTTAATGTCCCTTTAAGGACAAGAACTAGAGTTCTTTTTAATGAAAATGCCTTTTTTTTTCTAAATGGAACAAAGGAAAGATAACCACAGATTCCATTTAAGCACTACAATTGCAGCCAATAAACTCAAGCAGTACGTTAACTCAGGTGCCACCCCTGATATAGACAATAGTCTCATGTTTAATTTAAAGTGTATGCATGTTTTAAAATGGCATTTATTTTTCTACCGTGGCTATAAAGAGAGGAGCAATAATATGAGGCTTCAGGGAGCTAATAAAATTTATGTTTATAGTATAAACCAATTTTTAGAATGTTTTAAAGAAATGCCAAAATAGACAACTGGATATAATTTTTAAAAAGTAATTAATTTTCAAGGATGTCTCTTTTCATTTTACATATAAATAAAGTATTTGTTTTAAATGTTCAACAACTGATTACACAGATTGACAAGAGCTATATAAGTGTAGGCTCTATCTCCTTGTTTTATTTAAAACATTAATCCACAGGACAGCTAGGCAATAAGACTGCATACAAATAGATGGTAAACTCTAATCTATCACTACATTTTCTTAGTTTAACTACTTGGTGGTTAGAGAGAGTCCAGTTATAAGTTATGTTGTTAATTTCTGTCCAAAATGCTACAATGGGTGTTTTAAAGGGATATGAAACCCTAAATGAAGCCACCACTTAGCAAGGGTGCTGAACCAAAAATGGGCCAGCTACTAAGCTTACATTCCTGATTTTTCAAATAAAGATACCAAGAGAACGGGGAAAAATTGATAAAAGGAGTAAATTAGAAAGTTGATTAAAATTGCATGATCCATCTGAAGCCACCAGTTAGCAAGCGCTACCCAGGGTACTGAATCAAAAACAGAATTTATGCTTACCTGATAAATTACTTTCTCCAACGGTGTGTCCGGTCCACGGCGTCATCCTTACTTGTGGGATATTCTCTTCCCCAACAGGAAATGGCAAAGAGCCCAGCAAAGCTGGTCACATGATCCCCCCTAGGCTCCGCCTTCCCCAGTCATTCGACCGACGTAAAGGAGGAATATGCATAGGAGAAATCATATGATACCGTGGTGACTGTAGTTAGAGAAAATAAATCATCAGACCTGATCAAAAACCAGGGCGGGCCGTGGACCGGACACACCGTTGGAGAAAGTAATTTATCAGGTAAGCATAAATTCTGTTTTCTCCAACATAGGTGTGTCCGGTCCACGGAGTCATCCTTACTTGTGGGAACCAATACCAAAGCTTTAGGACACGGATGATGGGAGGGAACAAATCAGGTCGCCTAGATGGAAGGCACCACGGCTTGCAAAACCTTTCTCCCAAAAATAGCCTCAGATGAAGCAAAAGTATCAAATTTGTAGAATTTGGTAAAAGTGTGCAGTGAAGACCAAGTCGCTGCCTTACATATCTGATCAACAGAAGCCTCGTTCTTGAAGGCCCATGTGGAAGCCACAGCCCTAGTGGAGTGAGCTGTGATTCTTTCAGGAGGCTGCCGTCCGGCAGTCTCATAAGCCAATCGGATAATGCTTTTAAGCCAGAAAGAGAGAGAGGTAGAAGTTGCTTTTTGACCTCTCCTTTTACCAGAATAAACAACAAACAAAGAAGATGTTTGTCTGAAATCCTTAGTAGCTGCTAAGTAAAATTTGAGAGCACGAACTACATCCAAGTTGTGCAACAAACGTTCCTTCTTTGAAACTGGATTAGGACACAAAGAAGGCACAACTATCTCCTGGTTAATATTTTTGTTAGAAACAACCTTCGGAAGAAAACCAGGTTTAGTACGCAAAACCACCTTATCTGCATGGAAGACCAGATATGGAGGAGAACACTGCAGAGCAGATAACTCTGAAACTCTTCTTGCAGAAGAAATTGCAACCAAAAACAAAACTTTCCAAGATAAAAACTTTATATCAACGGAATGTAGGGGTTCAAACGTAATCCACTGAAGAACTGAAAGAACTAGATTGAGACTCCAGGGAGGAGTCAAATTTTTGTAAACAGGCTTGATTCTAACCAAAGCCTGAACAAAAGCTTGAACGTCTGGCACAGCCGCCAGCTTTTTGTGAAGTAAAACAGATAAAGCAGAAATCTGTCCCTTCAAAGAACTTGCAGATAATCCTTTCTCCAAACCTTCTTGAAGAAAGGATAGAATCCTAGGAATTTTTATCTTGTTCCATGGGAATCCTTTAGATTCACACCAACAGATATATCTTTTCCATATTTTATGGTAGATTTTTCTAGTTACAGGCTTTCTAGCCTGAACAAGAGTATCAATGACAGAATCTGAGAACCCTCGCTTTGATAAAATCAATCGTTCAATCTCCAAGCAGTCAGTTGGAGTGAGGCCAGATTCGGATGTTCGAACGGACCTTGAACAAGAAGGTCCTGTCTCAGAGGTAGCTTCCATGGTGGAGCCGATGACATATTCACCAGGTCTGCATACCAAGTCCTGCGTGGCCACGCAGGAGCTATCAAGATCACCGATACCCTCTCCTGTTTGATCCTGGCTACCAGCCTGGGAATGAGAGGAAACGGTGGGAACACATAAGCTAGGTTGAAGTTCCAAGGTGCTACTAGTGCATCCACTAGAGCCGCCTTGGGATCCCTGGATCTGGACCCGCAGTAAGGAACCTTGAAGTTCTGGCGAGACGCCATCAGATCCATGTCTGGAATGCCCCATAATTGAGTTATTTGGGCAAAGATTTCCGGATGGAGTTCCCACTCCCCCGGATGAAATGTCTGACGACTCAGAAAATCCGCTTCCCAATTTTCTACTCCTGGGATGTGGATTGCAGACAAGTGGCAGGAGTGAGTCTCCGCCCATTGAATTATTTTGGTCACTTCTACCATCGCCAGGGAACTCCTTGTTCCCCCCTGATGGTTGATATACGCAACAGTCGTCATGTTGTCTGATTGAAACCTTATGAATTTGGCCTTTGCTAGCTGAGGCCAAGCCTTGAGAGCATTGAATATCGCTCTCAGTTCCAGAATGTTTATCGGTAGAAGAGATTCTTCCCGAGACCAAAGACCCTGAGCTTTCAGGGGTTCCCAGACCGCGCCCCAGCCCACCAGACTGGCGTCGGTCGTGACAATGACCCACTCTGGTCTGCGGAAGCTCATCCCTTGTGACAGGTTGTCCAGGGTCAGCCACCAACGGAGTGAATCTCTGGTCCTCTGATCTACTTGTATCGTTGGAGACAAGTCTGTATAATCCCCATTCCACTGTCTGAGCATGCACAGTTGTAATGGTCTTAGATGAATTCGCGCAAAAGGAACTATGTCCATTGCCGCAACCATCAAACCTATTACTTCCATGCACTGCGCTATGGAAGGAAGAAGAACAGAATGAAGTACTTGACAAGAGTTTAGAAGTTTTGATTTTCTGGCTTCTGTCAGAAAAATCTTCATTTCTAAGGAGTCTATTATTGTTCCCAAGAAGGGGACTCTTGTTGACGGAGATAGAGAACTTTTCTCTACGTTCACTTTCCACCCGTGAGATCTGAGAAAGGCTAGGACAATGTCCGTATGAGCCTTTGCTTGTGGCAGGGACGACGCTTGAATCAGAATGTCGTCCAAGTAAGGTACTACTGCAATGCCCCTCGGTCTTAGCACCGCTAGAAGGGACCCTAGTACCTTTGTGAAAATTCTTGGGGCAGTGGCTAATCCGAATGGAAGTGCCACGAACTGGTAATGTTTGTCCAGAAAGGTGAACCTTAGGAACTGATGATGTTCCTTGTGGATAGGAACATGTAGATACGCATCCTTTAAATCCACCGTGGTTATGAATTGACCTTCCTGGATGGTAGGAAGAATTGTTCGAATGGTTTCCATCTTGAACGATGGAACCCTGAGAAATTTGTTTAAGATCTTGAGATCCAAGATTGGTCTGAATGTTCCCTCTTTTTTGGGAACTATGAACAGATTGGAGTAGAATCCCATCCCTTGTTCCTTTAATGGAACAGGATGAATCACTCCCATTTTTAACAGGTCTTCTACACAATGTAAGAATGCCTGTTTTTTTATGTGGTCTGAAGACAATTGAGACCTGTGGAATCTTCCCCTTGGGGGTAACTCCTTGAATTCCAGAAGATAACCTTGGGAGACTATTTCTAGGGCCCAAGGATCCAGAACATCTCTTGCCCATGCCTGAGCGAAGAGAGAAAGTCTGCCCCCCACCAGATCCGGTCCCGGATCGGGGGCCAACATCTCATGCTGTCTTTGTAGCAGTAGCAGGTTTCTTGGCCTGCTTACCTTTGTTCCAGCCTTGCATTGGCCTCCAGGCTGGCTTGGCTTGAGACGTATTACCCTCTTGCTTAGAGGGTGTAGAACTTGAGGCTGGTCCGTTTCTACGAAAGGGACGAAAATTAGGCTTATTTTTAGCCTTGAAAGACCTATCCTGAGGAAGGGCATGGCCCTTTCCCCCAGTGATATCTGAAATAATCTCTTTCAAGTCAGGGCCAAACAGCGTTTTCCCCTTGAAAGGAATATTAAGCAATTTGTTCTTGGATGACGCATCCGCTGACCAAGACTTTAGCCAAAGCGCTCTGCGCGCCACAATAGCAAACCCTGAATTTTTCGCCGCTAATCTAGCTAATTGCAGGGTAGCGTCTAGAGTAAAAGAATTAGCCAATTTAAGAGCACGAATTCTGTCCATAATCTCCTCATAAGAGGTATCTTTATCTAGCGACTTTTCTAGTTCATCAAACCAGAAAGACGCTGCTGTAGTAACAGGAACAATGCATGAAATAGGCTGTAGAAGGTAACCTTGCTGAACAAACATCTTTTTAAGCAAACCTTCTAACTTTTTATCCATAGGATCTTTGAAAGCACAACTATCTTCTATAGGGATAGTGGTGCGTTTGTTTAAAGTAGAGACCGCCCCCTCGACCTTAGGGACTGTCTGCCATAAGTCCTTTCTGGGGTCGACTATAGGAAACAATTTCTTAAATATAGGGGGAGGGACAAAAGGTATGCCGGGCCTTTCCCATTCTTTGTTTACAATATCCGCCACCCGCTTGGGTATAGGAAAAGCTGTCCATCTTACATAATTTCTCTGGAACGACCAAATTGTCACAATCATCCAGAGTAGATAGCACCTCCTTAAGCAGAGCGCGGAGATGTTCCAATTTAAATTTAAACGTAATAACATCAGGTTCAGCTTGTTGAGAAATTTTTCCTGAATCTGAAATTTCTCCCTCAGACAAAACCTCCCTAGCCCCTTCAGACTGGTGTAAGGGCATGTCAGAACCATTATCATCTGCGCCCTCATGCTCTACAGTATCTAAAACAGAGCAGTCGCGCTTTCGCTGATAAGTGGGCATTTTGGCTAAAATGTTTTTAATAGAATTATCCATTACAGCCGTTAATTGTTGCATAGTAAGAAGAATAGGCGCACTAGATGTACTAGGGGCCTCTTGTGTGGGCAAGACTGGTGTAGACACATAAGGGGATGATGCAGTACCATGCTTACTCCCCTCACTAGAGGAATCATCTTGGGCATCATTTTCACTATCACATGCATCACATCTATTTAAATGAGAAGGAACTTTGGCTTCCTGACATACAGAACATAGTCTATCTGATGGTACAGACATGTTAAACAGGCATAAACTTGATAACAAAGTACAAAAAACGTTTTAAAATAAAACCGTTACTGTCACTTTAAATTTTAAACTGAACACACTTTATTACTGAATATGCGAAAAACATAATTTATGCTTACCTGATAAATTTATTTCTCTTGTAGTGTATCCAGTCCACGGATCATCCATTACTTATGGGATATTAACTCCTCCCCAACAGGAAGTGCAAGAGGATTCACCCAGCAGAGCTGCTATATAGCTCCTCCCCTAACTGCCATTACCAGTCATTCGACCGAAAACATGCAGAGAAAGGAAAACCATAGGGTGCAGTGGTGACTGTAGTTTAATGGAAAAATTACCTGCCTTAAAGTGACAGGGCGGGCCGTGGACTGGATACACTACAAGAGAAATAAATTTATCAGGTAAGCATAAATTATGTTTTCTCTTGTTAAGTGTATCCAGTCCACGGATCATCCATTACTTATGGGATACCAATACCAAAGCTAAAGTACACGGATGACGGGAGGGACAGGCAGGCTCTTTATACGGAAGGAACCACTGCCTGAAGAACCTTTCTCCCAAAAACAGCCTCCGAAGAAGCAAAAGTGTCAAATTTGTAAAATTTGGAAAAAGTATGAAGAGAAGACCAAGTTGCAGCCTTGCAAATCTGTTCAACAGAAGCCTCATTCTTAAAGGCCCAAGTGGAAGCCACAGCTCTAGTAGAATGTGCAGTAATTCTTTCAGGAGGCTGCTGTCCAGCAGTCTCATAGGCTAACCGTATTATGCTACGAAGCCAAAAGGAGAGAGAGGTAGCCGAAGCTTTTTGACCTCTCCTCTGACCAGAATAAACGACAAACAGGGAAGACGTTTGTCGAAAAACCTTAGTTGCCTGTAGATAAAATTTCAGGGCACGGACTACATCTAGATTGTGTAGCAGACGTTCCTTTTTCGAAGAAGGATTAGGACACAAAGATGTAACCACAATCTCTTGATTGATATTCCTGTTAGTGACCACCTTAGGTAGGAACCCAGGTTTAGTACGCAGAACTACCTTGTCTGAATGAAAAATCAGATAAGGAGAATCACAATGTAAGGCAGATAACTCAGAGACTCTTCGAGCCGAGGAAATCGCCATTAAAATCAGAACTTTCCAAGATAACAACTTGATATCAATGGAATGAAGGGGTACAAACGGAACCCCCTGTAAAACATTAAGAACTAAGTTCAAACTCCATGGTGGAGCAACAGTTTTAAACACAGGCTTGATCCTAGCTAAAGCCTGACAAAAAGCTTGAACGTCCGGAACTTCTGACAGACGTTTGTGTAAAAGAATGGACAGAGCTGAAATCTGTCCCTTTAAGGAACTAGCGGATAAACCCTTTTCTAAACCTTCTTGTAGAAAAGACAATATCCTCGGAATCCTAACCTTACTCCATGAGTAACTCTTGGATTCGCACCAATATAAGTATTTGCGCCATATCTTATGGTAAATCTTTCTGGTAACAGGCTTCCTAGCCTGTATTAAGGTATCAATAACTGACTCAGAAAAACCACGTTTTGATAAAATCAAGCGTTCAATTTCCAAGCAGTCAGCTTCAGAGAAATTAGATTTTGATGTTTGAAGGGACCCTGGATCAGAAGGTCCTGTTTCAGAGGTAGCGACCAAGGTGGACAGGATGACATGTCCACTAGATCTGCATACCAAGTCCTGCGTGGCCATGCAGGCGCTATTAGAATCACTGATGCTCTCTCCTGTTTGATTCTGGCAATCAATCGAGGAAGCATCGGGAAGGGTGGAAACACATAAGCCATCCCGAAGGTCCAAGGTGCTGTCAAAGCATCTATCAGAACCGCTCCCGGATCCCTGGATCTGGACCCGTAACGAGGAAGCTTGGCGTTCTGTCGAGACGCCATGAGATCTATCTCTGGTTTGCCCCAACGTCGAAGTATTTGGGCAAAGACCTCCGGATGAAGTTCCCACTCCCCCGGATGAAAAGTCTGACGACTTAAGAAATCCGCCTCCCAGGTCTCCACTCCCGGGATGTGGATTGCAGACAGGTGGCAAGAGTGAGACTCTGCCCAGCGAATTATCTTTGATACTTCCATCATTGCTAGGGAGCTTCTTGTCCCTCCCTGATGGTTGATGTAAGCTACAGTCGTGATGTTGTCCGACTGAAACCTGATGAACCCCTGAGTTGTTAACTGAGGCCAAGCCAAAAGGGCATTGAGAACTGCTCTCAATTCCAGAATGTTTATTGGTAGGAGACTCTCCTCCTGATTCCATTGTCCCTGAGCCTTCAGAGAATTCCAGACAGCGCCCCAACCTAGTAGGTTGGCGTCTTTTGTTACAATTGTCCAGTCCGGCCTGCTGAATGGCATCCCCCTGGACAGATGTGGCCGAGAAAGCCACCATAGAAGAGAATTTCTGGTCTCTTGATCCAGATTCAGAGTAGGGGACAAGTCTGAGTAATCCCCATTCCACTGACTTAGCATGCACAATTGCAGCGGTCTGAGATGTAGGCGTGCAAAGGGTACTATGTCCATTGCTGCTACCATTAAGCCGATCACCTCCATGCATTGAGCTACTGACGGGTGTTGAATGGAATGAAGGACACGGCATGCATTTTGAAGCTTTGTTAACCTGTCTTCTGTCAGGTAAATCTTCATTTCTACAGAATCTATAAGAGTCCCCAAGAAGGGAACTCTTGTGAGTGGAAAGAGAGAACTCTTCTTTTCGTTCACCTTCCATCCATGCGACCTTAGAAATGCCAGTACTAACTCTGTATGAGACTTGGCAGTTTGAAAGCTTGAAGCTTGTATCAGAATGTCGTCTAGGTACGGAGCTACCGCAATTCCTCGCGGTCTTAGTACCGCCAGAAGAGCACCCAGAACCTTTGTGAAGATTCTCGGAGCTGTAGCCAATCCGAATGGAAGAGCTACAAACTGGTAATGCCTGTCTAGAAAGGCAAACCTTAGATACCGGTAATGATCTTTGTGAATCGGTATGTGAAGGTAAGCATCCTTTAAATCCACTGTGGTCATGTACTGACCCTTTTGGATCATGGGTAAAATTGTCCGAATAGTTTCCATTTTGAACGATGGAACTCTTAGGAATATGTTTAGGATCTTTAAATCCAAGATTGGCCTGAAAGTTCCCTCTTTTTTGGGAACCACAAACAGATTTGAGTAAAACCCTTGTCCTTGTTCCGACCGCGGAACCGGATGGATCACTCCCATTAATAAAAGATCTTGTACGCAGCGTAGAAACGCCTCTTTCTTTATTTGGTTTGTTGACAACCTTGACAGATGAAATCTCCCTCTTGGGGGAGAGAATTTGAAGTCTAGAAGGTATCCCTGAGATATGATCTCTAACGCCCAGGGATCCTGGACATCTCTTGCCCAAGCCTGGGCGAAGAGAGAAAGTCTGCCCCCCACTAGATCCGTTCCCGGATCGGGGGCCCTCGATTCATGCTGTCTTAGGGGCAGCAGCAGGTTTCTTGGCCTGCTTGCCCTTGTTCCAGGACTGGTTAGGTCTCCAGCCTTGTCTGTAGCGAGCAACAGCTCCTTCCTGTTTTGGTGCAGAGGAAGTTGATGCTGCTCCTGCTTTGAAATTACGAAAGGAACGAAAATTAGACTGTCTAGCCTTAGGTTTGGCTCTGTCTGGAGGCAGGGCATGGCCTTTACCTCCTGTAATGTCAGCGATAATTTCTTTCAACCCGGGCCCGAATAAGGTCTGCCCTTTGAAAGGTATATTAAGCAATTTAGATTTAGAAGTAACGTCAGCTGACCAGGATTTTAGCCACAGTGCTCTGCGTGCCTGAATGGCGAATCCGGAATTCTTAGCCGTAAGTTTAGTTAAATGTACTACGGCATCTGAAATAAATGAGTTAGCTAACTTAAGGGCTTTAAGCTTGTGTGTAATCTCATCTAATGGAGCTGATTCAAGTGTCTCTTCCAGAGACTCAAACCAAAATGCTGCTGCAGCCGTGACAGGCGCAATGCATGCAAGAGGTTGCAATATAAAACCTTGTTGAACAAACATTTTCTTAAGGTAACCCTCTAACTTTTTATCCATTGGATCTGAAAAGGCACAGCTATCCTCCACCGGGATAGTGGTACGCTTAGCTAAAGTAGAAACTGCTCCCTCCACCTAAGGGACCGTTTGCCATAAGTCCTGTGTGGTGGCGTCTATTGGAAACATCTTTCTAAATATCGGAGGGGGTGAGAACGGCACACCGGGTCTATCCCACTCCTTAGTAACAATTTCAGTAAGTCTCTTAG
Organism: Bombina bombina; assembly: GCF_027579735.1. Lineage (NCBI taxonomy): Eukaryota > Metazoa > Chordata > Amphibia > Anura > Bombinatoridae > Bombina > Bombina bombina. The sequence goes on along the minus strand of NC_069499.1, from coordinate 1,464,333,741 downwards.
GTATAGGAAAAACGTCAGTACTCGCTGGTACCGCAAAATATTTATCCAACCTACACATTTTCTCTGGTATTGCAACTGTGTTACAATCATTCAGAGCCGCTAACACCTCCCCTAGTAATACACGGAGGTTTTCCAGCTTAAATTTAAAATTTGAAATATCTGAATCCAGTTTGTTTGGATCAGAACCGTCACCCGCAGAATGAAGCTCTCCGTCCTCATGTTCTGCAAATTGTGACGCAGTGTCTGACATGGCCCTAATATTATCAGCGCACTCTGTTCTCACCCCAGAGTGATCACGCTTACCTCTTAGTTCTGGTAATTTAGCCAAAACTTCAGTCATAACAGTAGCCATATCCTGTAATGTGATTTGTAATGGCCGCCCAGATGTACTCGGCGCTACAATATCACGCACCTCCCGAGCGGGAGATGCAGGTACTGACACGTGAGGCGAGTTAGTCGGCATAACTCTCCCCTCGTTGTTTGGTGAAATATGTTCAATTTGTACAGATTGACTTTTATTTAAAGTAGCATCAATACAGTTAGTACATAAATTTCTATTGGGCTCCACTTTGGCTTTAGCACATATAGCACAGATATCTTCCTCTGAATCAGACATGTTTAACACACTAGCAAATAAACTAGCAACTTGGAAATACTTTTCAAGTAATTTACTATAATATGAAAACGTACTGTGCCTATAAGAAGCACAGAAAAAGTTATGACAGTTGAAAATTAATAAACTGAAAAGTTATAGCATCAAATCTTTGTAAAAAACACAATTTTAGCAAAGGATTTCTCCCATTAGCAAAGGATAACTAACATAACATAACAGTGAGAGAGATCAGTAAACTGTCATAAATTAAATAAAACGACTGCCAAGTGGAAAAAAATAGTGCCCAAAATATTTTTTCACCCAGTACCTCAGAAAATTAAACGATTTTACATGCCAGCAAAAAACGTTTAACATTAATAAATTGAGTGTTATTAAAAAGCCTGTTGCTAGTCCCTGCAAATTAGGCTAAAGTTTTATGCATACAGTATAATTCCAGTGAAGTGCCATTCCCCAGAATACTGAAGTGTAAAATATACATACATGACAGCCTGATACCAGTTGCTGCTACTGCATTTAAGGCTGAGTTTACATTATATCGGTATGGCAGAATTTTCTCATCAATTCCATTGTCAGAAAATAATAAGCTGCTACATACCTCTTTGCAGATTAATCTGCCCGCTGTCCCCTGATCTGAAGTTTACCTCTCCTCAGATGGCCGAGAAACAGCAATATGATCTTAACTACTCCGGCTAAAATCATAGAAAAACTCAGGTAGATTATTCTTCAAATTCTACCAGAGAAGGAATAACACACTCCGGTGCTATTATAAAATAACAAACTTTTGATTGAAGGTATGAAACTAAGTATAATCACCACAGTCCTCTCACACATCCTATCTATTCGTTGGGTGCAAGAGAATGACTGGTAATGGCAGTTAGGGGAGGAGCTATATAGCAGCTCTGCTGGGTGAATCCTCTTGCACTTCCTGTTGGGGAGGAGTTAATATCCCATAAGTAATGGATGATCCGTGGACTGGATACACTTAACAAGAGAAAAGTATGAAGGAATTGTCCAGAATTCACCAATATTTCACCACAGTGTCATAAAGCCTTGAAAGTATTGCACACCAAATTTGAAAGTTTTAACTCTTAAAATAACGGAACCGGAGCCGTTTTTACATTTAACCCCTATACAGTCCCTGGTATCTGCTTTGCTGAGACCCAACCAAGCCCAGAGGGGAATACGATACCAAATGACGCCTTCAGCACGCTTTTTCAGTGTATCAGAGCTCCTCACACATGCATCTGCATGCTTTGATTCCCAAAAAACAACTGCGCATTAGTGGCGCGAAACTGAGGCTCTGCCTATGACTAGAGAAGGCCCCCAGTGAAAAAGGTGTCCAATACAGTGCCTGCCGTTTTTATTATCAAAATTCCCAGATAAAAACAACTCCTCAGAGTCACAAACCATTTAAACATGCTTATAAAACAAACGTTTTAGCCCAGAAAAATGTCTACCAGTCTTTAAAGCCCTTGTGAAGCCCTTTATAAATTGTTATTAAAATGGCTTACCGGATCCCATAGGGAAAATGACAGCTTCCAGCATTACCAAGTCTTGTTAGAAATGTGTCATACTTCAAGCAGTAAAAGTCTGCACACTGTTCCCCCCAACTGAAGTTACTTCATCTCAACAGTCCTGTGTGGAAACAGCCATCGATTTTAGTAACGGTTGCTAAAATCATCTTCCTCTTACAAACAGAAATCTTCATCTCCTTTCTGTTTCAGAGTAAATAGTACATACCAGCACTATTTTAAAATAACAAACTCTTGATTGAAGCAATAAAACTACATTTAAACACCAAAAAACTCTAAGCCATCTCCGTGGAGATGTTGCCTGTACAACGGCAAAGAGAATGACTGGGGAAGGCGGAGCCTAGGGGGGATCATGTGACCAGCTTTGCTGGGCTCTTTGCCATTTCCTGTTGGGGAAGAGAATATCCCACAAGTAAGGATGACGCCGTGGACCGGACACACCTATGTTGGAGAAAATGGGCCAGCTACTAAGCTTACATTCCTGTTTTTTCAAATAAAGATACCAAGAGAACGGGGGGGATAAATTGATAATATGAGTAAATTAGAAAGTTGATTAAAATTGTATGCTCTATCTGAATCATGAAAGAAAAAAAATTTGGGGTTCATATCCCTTTAATAAATCATATGAATGCACTAATGTCAATCACCTTATCTTGCACTCTAATTACCTGTTCTTTGTGCTCATCATTATTCGCCAAACCATCAACCTGAAGCAGGTTCTTGGCAACCCCTATGCATGGCAGGTTGGTGAGTATGCCCAGATGGCAAGCTACTCCAAACCCTATGGAGGATGTAAAAAAAAACCAACAATATTTTCTGTAAATGCTGCATTTTAGTATTTTTTACCCTAAAACATTACAGTGTTTCTTTTGTGTACATACTTTTAGCAAATTTTGAGTCCTTATTAAAGCTCACAGATAAACATAGTAACATAGTAGATGAGGTTGAAAAAAGGCAGCAGTCCATTGAGCTCAACCAATACAAATCTAATATACTAACAAAAAAGCTCCAGTTGAGCTTAAATTAATCCCACTAAAAGGTGACACATTTAATACAAGCAATCATATCCATGAATTCTGTTTCTAGACAGAAATGTATCAAAACAATTTTTAAATGTATCTAAGGTATTGGCATTCACTACCTCCTTTGGTAATGAGTTCCACAATTTTATTGCTCTTACAGTGAAAACACGTTTCCGTTGCAGGAGATTAAATCTTCTTTCCTCCAACCTTAAATTGTGACCTCTTGTCATAAACATTTTTTTTTGAATAAACAGAGCTTCTGCCATCTCTGTATATGGGCCTTGAATATATTTATATTAAGCAATCATGTCACCTCTCATGCAACTTTTTTTCTAGAGAAAACAGACCCAGTTTGGCTAACCTCTCCTCATAGCTTAAATTCTCCATTCCCCTTATTAGCTTTGTGGCCCTTCTCTGAACTTTTTCTAGGTCTACAATGTCTTTTTTTTTTTTTTAGATCAGACCCCAGAACTGCACTCCATACTCAAGGTGAGGTCTTACCAGGGAGTGAAAGAATTATGCTTTTCTCCCTTGAATCAATGCCTCTTTTAATACATGCTAGTATCATATTAGCCTTTAAAGCTGCTGCCCTGCATTGTGCGCCCATCTTTAGCTTGTTATCTATTACTACTCCCAAATCTCTTTCCTGCTCTGTTTGGCTAAGTCTTTTCCGATTTAAATAATATATTCCCGGCTTATTTTTACTTCCAAAATGTAGAACCTTTCATTTTCCTGTATTAAATCTCATTTTCCATTTACCTGCCCATACTTCTAATTTTTGCAGATCCCTTTGTAATGAAAGTTTATCCTGCTCTGACCTAATGACCTTACTTAACTTAGTATCATCTGCAAACAGAGATGACGCTATTTAATCCTTGCTCCAAGTCATTAATAAAAATATTAAAAAGAACAGGGCCCAGTACAGATCCCTGGGGAGCTCCACTGATTACCTTTGTCCAATCTGAATATGATCCATTTACTACTACTCGTTGCTCCCTATCTTTTATCCAGTTATTTATGCATGAGCTAACATTTTCAGCTATTCCCAAATCCCTTAATTTTGTACATTAATCTACCTTGTGGCACTGTATCAAATGCCTTTGCAAAATCTAAGTATATCACATCAACTGATTCCCCTTTATCTATATTTTTACTTACTTCCTCGTAGACTCTAATTAGATTGGTTTGACATGCTCCGTTTGTCATAAAACCATGCTGATTAGAACTCATAATCTTGTTTACAGGAATATGCTCATCAATATAACCCCCACCAAAATGCTATTTGGAGATAAGGGATATAAGGACTTCTTTAGAGCAGCTGGAATCTCAAATATAGAACCAGAGCTATGAGGTATGTTTGATTGTTATCACCTGCCAGCTGGATGGATAAACAACCTCTCATTTGAAAGAGGACAGGTCCTGCTTGTAAATAAGGAGCCTCGTGTTTCCCCTAGATGTATTTTGTGTGTGTGTGTGTGTGTGTGTGTGTGTGCGGGGGGGGGGGGGGGCGACAAAGAGGCTACTATCAGAGTCCCTTTCAGAACCCAGAGCAATCTTAGTCACCTAGTAGATAGGTTATTGCAAAGCCCATGGTAATTGTATGCTATTTTGAGGGGCACGAGACTCCATATTTGTAAGTGGATGATTCTCTCTTTCTTATGAGGAATGCTTGTGTGTGTGTGTAGTGAACACTGTGGGTCAGCGACCTTTTGAAGCCACTATGCACCATACAGTTAATACATTAAAGGACATGAAATCCCAAATTTTTATTTCATGGTTCAGATAGAACATACAATTTTAAACAACTTTCCAATGTATTTCTATTATCAAATGTGCTTCATATTCCACCTTGTCTAAAATTCACCACTTCCACACAAGACACAACTAAAAACAGAATTTATGCTTACCTGATAAATTACTTTCTCCAACGGTGTGTCCGGTCCACGGCGTCATCCTTACTTGTGGGATATTCTCTTCCCCAACAGGAAATGGCAAAGAGCCCAGCAAAGCTGGTCACATGATCCCTCCTAGGCTCCGCCTTCCCCAGTCATTCGACCGACGTAAAGGAGGAATATGCATAGGAGAAATCATATGATACCGTGGTGACTGTAGTTAGAGAAAATAATTAATCAGACCTGATTAAAAAACCAGGGCGGGCCGTGGACCGGACACACCGTTGGAGAAAACATAATTTATGCTTACCTGATAAATTCCTTTCTTCTGTTGTGTGATCAGTCCACGGGTCATCATTACTTCTGGGATATTATCTGCTCCCCTACAGGAAGTGCAAGAGGATTCACCCAGCAGAGTTGCTATATAGCTCCTCCCCTCTACGTCACCTCCAGTCATTCGACCAAAGACCAACGAGAAAGGAGAAGCCAAGGGTGTAGTGGTGACTGGAGTATAATTTAAAAAATATTTACCTGCCTTAAAAAACAGGGCGGGCCGTGGACTGATCACACAACAGAAGAAAGGAATTTATCAGGTAAGCATAAATTATGTTTTCTTCTGTTATGTGTGATCAGTCCACGGGTCATCATTACTTCTGGGATACCAATACCAAAGCAAAAGTACACGGATGACGGGAGGGATAGGCAGGCTCATTATACAGAAGGAACCACTGCCTGAAGAACCTTTCTCCCAAAAATAGCCTCCGAAGAAGCAAAAGTGTCAAATTTGTAAAATTTGGAAAAAGTATGAAGCGAAGACCAAGTTGCAGCCTTGCAAATCTGTTCAACAGAGGCCTCATTCTTAAAGGCCCAAGTGGAAGCCACAGCTCTAGTGGAATGAGCTGTAATTCTTTCAGGAGGCTGCTGTCCAGCAGTCTCATAGGCTAAACGTATTATGCTACGAAGCCAAAAAGAGAGAGAGGTAGCAGAAGCTTTTTGACCTCTCCTCTGTCCAGAATAAACGACAAACAGGGAAGAAGTTTGGCGAAAATCTTTAGTTGCCTGCAAGTAGAACTTGAGGGCACGAACTACATCCAGATTGTGTAGAAGACGTTCCTTCTTTGAAGAAGGATTTGGACACAAGGATGGAACAACAATCTCTTGATTGATATTCCTGTTAGAGACAACCTTAGGTAAGAACCCAGGTTTAGTACGCAGAACTACCTTGTCTGAGTGAAAGATCAGATAAGGAGAATCACAATGTAGGGCTGATAACTCAGAGACTCTTCGAGCCGAGGAAATAGCCATTAAAAATAGAACTTTCCAAGATAACAATTTTATATCAATGGAATGAAGGGGTTCAAACGGAACACCCTGTAAAACGTTAAGAACTAAGTTTAAACTCCATGGCGGAGCAACAGTTTTAAACACAGGCTTGATCCTAGCTAAAGCCTGACAAAAGGCCTGGATGTCTGAATTTTCTGACAGACGCCTGTGTAACAAGATGGACAGAGCTGAGATCTGTCCCTTTAATGAGCTAGCCGATAAACCCTTTTCTAAACCTTCTTGTAGAAAAGACAATATCCTAGGAATCCTAACCTTACTCCAGGAGTAATCTTTGGATTCACACCAGTATAGGTATTTACGCCATATTTTATGGTAAATCTTTCTGGTAACAGGCTTCCTAGCCTGTATCAGGGTATCAATAACCGACTCAGAAAAACCACGTTTTGATAAAATCAAGCGTTCAATTTCCAAGCAGTCAGCTTCAGAGAAGTTAGACTTTGATGTTTGAATGGACCCTGAATCAGAAGGTCCTGTCTTAGAGGTAGAGACCAAGGCGGACAGGATGACATGTCCACTAGATCTGCATACCAAGTCCTGCGCGGCCATGCAGGCGCTATTAGAATCACTGATGCTCTCTCCTGTTTGATTTTGGCAATCAATCGAGGAAGCAGCGGGAAGGGTGGAAACACATAAGCCATCCTGAAGTTCCAAGGTGCTGTCAAAGCATCTATCAGAACCGCTCCCGGATCCCTGGATCTGGATCCGTAGCGAGGAAGTTTGGCGTTCTGGCGAGACGCCATGAGATCTATCTCTGGTTTGCCCCAACGTCGAAGTATTTGGGCAAAGACCTCCGGATGAAGTTACCACTCCCCCGGATGAAGAGTCTGGCGACTCAAGAAATCCGCCTCCCAGTTCTCCACTCCCGGGATGTGGATTGCTGACAGGTGGCAAGAGTGAGACTCTGCCCAGCGAATTATCTTTGATACTTCTATCATTGCTAGGGAGCTTCTTGTCCCTCCCTGATGGTTGATGTAAGCTACAGTCGTGATGTTGTCCGACTGAAACCTGATGAACCCCCGAGTCTTTAACTGGGGCCAAGCTAGAAGGGCATTGAGAACTGCTCTCAATTCCAGAATGTTTATTGGCAGGAGACTTTCCTCCTGACTCCATTGTCCCTGAGCCTTCAGAGAATTCCAGACAGCGCCCCAACCTAGAAGGCTGGCGTCTGTTGTTACAATTGTCCAGTCCGGCCTGCTGAACGGCATCCCCCTGGACAGATGTGGCCGAGAAAGCCACCATAGAAGAGAGTTTCTGGTCTCTTGATCCAGATTCAGAGTGGGGGACAAATCTGAGTAATCCCCATTCCACTGACTCAGCATGCACAATTGCAGCGGTCTGAGATGTAGGCGTGCAAAGGGTACTATGTCCATTGCTGCTACCATTAAGCCGATCACCTCCATGCATTGAGCTACTGACGGGAGTTGAATGGAATGAAGGACACGGCATGCATTTAGAAGCTTTGTTAATCTGTCTTCTGTCAGATAAATCTTCATTTCTACAGAATCTATAAGAGTCCCCAAGAATGGAACTCTTGTGAGAGGCAAGAGAGAACTCTTCTTTTCGTTCACTTTCCATCCATGCGACCTTAGAAATGCCAGAACTAACTCTGTATGAGACTTGGCAGTTTGAAAGCTTGAAGCTTGTATCAGAATGTCGTCTAGGTACGGAGCTACCGAAATTCCTCGTGGTCTCAGAACCGCTAGAAGGGCACCCAGAACCTTTGTGAAGATTCTTGGAGCCGTAGCCAATCCGAATGGAAGGGCTACAAACTGGTAATGCCTGTCTAAGAAGGCAAACCTTAGATACCGGTAATGATCTTTGTGAATCGGTATGTGAAGGTAAGCATCCTTTAAATCCACTGTGGTCATGTACTGACCCTTTTGGATCATGGGTAAGATTGTCCGAATAGTTTCCATTTTGAACGATGGAACTCTTAGGAATTTGTTTAGGATCTTTAAATCCAAGATTGGCCTGAAAGTTCCCTCTTTTTTGGGAACCACAAACAGGTTTGAGTAAAACCCTTGTCCTTGTTCCGACCGCGGAACCGGATGGATCACTCCCATTAATAATAGATCTTGTACACAGCGTAGAAACGCGTCTTTCTTTATTTGGGTTGTTGACAACCTTGACAGATGAAATCTCCCTCTTGGGGGAGATAATTTGAAGTCTAGAAGGTATCCCTGAGATATGATCTCTAGCGCCCAGGGATCCTGGACATCTCTTGCCCAAGCCTGGGCGAAGAGAGAGAGTCTGCCCCCCACTAGATCCGGTCCCGGATCGGGGGCCCTCGGTTCATGCTGTCTTAGGGGCAGCAGCAGGTTTTCTGGCCTGCTTGCCCTTATTCCAGGACTGGTTAGGTTTCCAGCCTTGTCTGTAACGAGCAACAGCTCCTTCCTGTTTTGGTGCAGTGGAGGTTGATGCTGCACCTGCTTTGAAATTCCGAAAGGGACGAAAATTAGACTGTCTAGCCTTAGCTTTGGCTTTGTCTTGCGGTAGAGCGTGGCCCTTACCTCCTGTAATGTCAGCGATAATTTCTTTCAAACCGGGCCCAAATAAAGTTTGTCCCTTGAAAGGTATATTAAGTAATTTGGACTTAGAAGTTACATCAGCCGACCAGGATTTTAGCCACAGCGCCCTACGTGCCTGAATGGCGAATCCTGAATTCTTAGCCGTAAGTTTGGTTAAATGTACTGCGGCCTCCGAAATGAATGAATTAGCTAGTTTAAGGACTCTAAGCCTGTCCGTAATGTCGTCCAGCGTAGCGGAACTAAGGTTCTCTTCCAGAGACTCAATCCAAAATGCTGCCGCAGCCGTAATCGGCGCGATGCATGCAAGGGGTTGCAATATAAAACCTTGTTGAACAAACATTTTCTTAAGGTAACCCTCTAATTTTTTTATCCATAGGATCTGAAAAAGCACAGCTATCCTCCACCGGGATAGTGGTGCGCTTAGCTAAAGTAGAAACTGCTCCCTCCACCTTAGGGACCGTTTGCCATAAGTCCCGTGTGGTAGCGTCTATTGGAAACATCTTTCTAAATATTGGAGGGGGTGAGAACGGCACACCGGGTCTATCCCACTCCTTAGTAACAATTTCAGTTAATCTCTTAGGTATAGGAAAAACGTCAGTACTCGCCGGTACCGCAAAGTATTTATCCAACCTACACATTTTCTCTGGTATTGCAACAGTGTTACAATCGTTAAGAGCCGCTAAGACCTCCCCTAGTAATACACGGAGGTTTTCCAATTTAAATTTAAAATTTGAAATATCTGAATCCAATCTGCTTGGATCAGAACCGTCACCTACAGAATGAAGCTCTCCGTCCTCATGCTCTGCAAGCTGTGACGCAGTATCAGACATGGCCCTAGAATTATCAGCGCACTCTGTTCTCACCCCAGAGTGATCACGCTTGCCTCTTAGTTCTGGTAACTTAGCCAAAACTTCAGTCATAACAGTAGCCATATCTTGTAATGTTATCTGTAATGGCTGCCCAGATGTACTAGGCGCCATAATATCACGCACCTCCCGGGCGGGAGACGCAGGTACTGACACGTGAGGCGAGTTAGACGGCATAACTCTCCCCTCGCTGTTTGGTGAAATTTGTTCAATTTGTACAGATTGGCTTTTATTTAAAGTAGCATCAATACAGTTAGTACATAAATTTCTATTGGGCTCCACCTTGGCATTGGAACAAATGACACAGGTATCTTCCTCTGAATCAGACATGTTTAACACACTAGCAATAAACATGCAACTTGGTTACAATCTTATTTAACAAAAACGTACTGTGCCTCAAAGAAGCACTAAACGATTAAATGACAGTTGAAATAATGAACTGAAAAACAGTTATAGCATCACTCTTTAAAAACAACACAACTTGTTAGCAAAGGTTTGTTCCCATTAGTAAAGTAACACTAATTAAATTTTAAACATAAAATTCACAGAGCAACGTTTTAAAACACAGTCACTACATAAGTCTCACAGCTCTGCTGAGAGAATCTACCTCCCTTCAAAGAAGTTTGAAGACCCCTGAGTTCTGTTAGAGATGAACCGGATCATGCAGAAAATACAAGAGTAACTGACTGGAAATTTTTGATGCGTAGCAAAGAGCGCCAAAAACGGCCCCTCCCCCTCACACACAGCAGTGAGAGAGAAACGAAACTGTCATAATCAAAACAAGCAAACTGCCAAGTGGAAAAATAATGCCCAAATATTTATTCACTCAGTACCTCAGAAATGCAAACGATTCTACATTCCAGCAAAAACGTTTAACATGAATTAAATACCTATTAAAAGGTTTAATGTACTTTTACAGAGTAATTCCGGTGAAATACCATCCCCAGAATACTGAAGTGTAAAGTATACATACATGTCATTATAACGGTATGGCAGGATTTTCTCATCAATTCCATTCAGAAAATAAAAACTGCTACATACCTCAATGCAGATTCAACTGCCCGCTGTCCCCTGATCTGAAGCTTTTACCTCCCTCAGATGGCCGAGAAACAGCAATATGATCTTAACTACTCCGGTTAAAATCATAAGAAAAAACTCTGGTAGATTCTTCTTCAAACTCTGCCAGAGAAGTAATAACACGCTCCGGTGCTATTGTAAAATAACAAACTTTTGATTGAAGTTATAAAAACTAAGTATAATCACCATAGTCCTCTCACACCTCCTATCTAGTCTTTGGGTGCAAGAGAATGACTGGAGGTGACGTAGAGGGGAGGAGCTATATAGCAACTCTGCTGGGTGAATCCTCTTGCACTTCCTGTAGGGGAGCAGATAATATCCCAGAAGTAATGATGACCCGTGGACTGATCACACATAACAGAAGAAAGTAATTTATCAGGTAAGCATAAATTCTGTTTTCTCCAACATAGGTGTGTCCGGTCCACGGCGTCATCCTTACTTGTGGGAACCAATACCAAAGCTTTAGGACACGGATGATGGGAGGGAGCAAATCAGGTCACCTAGATGGAAGGCACCACGGCTTGCAAAACCTTTCTCCCAAAAATAGCCTCCGAAGAAGCAAAAGTATCAAATTTGTAAAATTTGGTAAAAGTGTGCAGTGAAGACCAAGTCGCTGCCTTACATATCTGATCAACAGAAGCCTCGTTCTTGAAGGCCCATGTGGAAGCCACAGCCCTAGTGGAGTGAGCTGTGATTCTTACAGGAGGCTGCCGTCCGGCAGTCTCATAAGCCAATCGGATGATGCTTTTAAGCCAAAAAGAGAGAGAGGTAGAAGTTGCTTTTTGACCTCTCCTTTTACCAGAATAAACAACAAACAAAGAAGATGTTTGTCTGAAATCCTTTGTAGCCTCTAAATAGAATTTTAGAGCCCGAACTACATCCAAATTGTGTAACAAACGTTCCTTCTTTGAAACTGGATTCGGACACAAAGAAGGCACAACTATCTCCTGGTTAATATTTTTGTTAGAAACAACTTTCGGAAGAAAACCAGGTTTAGTACGCAAAACCACCTTATCTGCATGGAACACCAGATAAGGATGAGAACACTGCAGAGCAGATAACTCTGAAACTCTTCTAGCAGAAGAAATTGCAACCAAAAACAAAACTTTCCAAGATAATAACGTAATATCTACGGAATGTAAGGGTTCAAACGGAACCCCTTGAAGAACAGAGAGAACTAAATTGAGACTCCAAGGAGGAGTCAAAGGTTTGTAAACAGGCTTGATTCTAACCAGAGCCTGAACAAAGGCCTGAACATCTGGCACAGCCGCCAGCTTTTTGTGAAGTAAAACAGATAAAGCAGAAATCTGTCCCTTCAAGGAACTTGCAGATAATCCTTTCTCCAAACCCTCTTGTAGAAAGGAGAGAATCTAACGGCTAGATTTAGAGTTCGGCGGTAAAAGGGCTGTTAACGCTCCGCGGGTTTTTTTCTGGCCGCACCATAAATTTAACTCTGGTATCGAGAGTTCAAACAAATGCTGCGTTAGGCTCCAAAAAAGGAGCGTAGAGCATTTTTACCGCAAATACAACTCTCGATACCAGAGTTGCTTACGGACGCGGCCGGCCTCAAAAACGTGCTCGTGCACGATTCTCCCATAGGAAACAATGGGGCTGTTTGAGCTGAAAAAAAACCTAACACCTGCAAAAAAGCAGCGTTCAGCTCCTAACGCAGCCCCATTGTTTTCTATGGGGAAACACTTCCTACGTCTGCACCTAACACTCTAACATGTACCCCGAGTCTAAACACCCCTAGCCTTACACTTATTAACCCCTAATCTGCCGCCCCCGCTATCGCTGACCCCTGCATTACACTTTTAACCCCTAATCTTCCGCTCCGTAAACCGCCGCCACCTACGTTATCCCTATGTACCCCTAATCTGCTGCCCTAACATCGCCGACCCCTATGTTATATTTATTAACCCCTAATCTGCCCCCCACAACGTCGCCGACACCTACCTACACTTATTAACCCCTAATCTGCCGACCGGACCTGAGCGCTACTATAATAAAGTTATTAACCCCTAATCCGCCTCACTAACCCTATCATAAATAGTATTAACCCCTAATCTGCCCTCCCTAACATCGCCGACACCTACCTTCAATTATTAACCCCTAATCTGCCGACCGGAGCTCACCGCTATTCTAATAAATGTATTAACCCCTAAAGCTAAGTCTAACCCTAACACTAACACCCCCCTAAGTTAAATATAATTTTTATCTAACGAAATAAATTAACTCTTATTAAATAAATGATTCCTATTTAAAGCTAAATACTTACCTGTAAAATAAATCCTAATATAGCTACAATATAAATTATAATTATATTATAGCTATTTTAGGATTAATATTTATTTTACAGGTAACTTTGTATTTATTTTAACTAGGTACAATAGCTATTAAATAGTTAAGAACTATTTAATAGTTACCTAGTTAAAATAATTACAAAATTACCTGTAAAATAAATCCTAACCTAAGTTATAATTAAACCTAACACTACCCTATCAATAAAATAATTAAATAAACTACCTACAATTACCTACAATTAACCTAACACTACACTATCAATAAATTAATTAAACACAATTGCTACAAATAAATACAATTAAATAAACTATCTAAAGTACAAAAAATAAAAAAGAACTAAGTTACAGAAAATAAAAAAATATTTACAAACATAACAAAAATATTACAACAATTTTAAACTAATTACACCTACTCTAAGCCCCCTAATAAAATAACAAAGACCCCCAAAATAAAAAATTCCCTACCCTATTCTAAAATACAAAAATTACAAGCTCTTTTACCTTACCAGCCCTGAACAGGGCCCTTTGCGGGGCATGCCCCAAGAATTTCAGCTCTTTTGCCTGTAAAAAAAAACATACAATACCCCCCCCCCAACATTACAACCCACCACCCACATACCCCTAATCTAACCCAAACCCCCCTTAAATAAACCTAACACTAAGCCCCTGATGATCTTCCTACCTTGTCTTCACCATGCCAGGTTCACCGATCCGTCCTGGCTCCAAGATCTTCATCCAACCCAAGCGGGGGTTGGCGATCCATAATCCGGTGCTCCAAAGTCTTCCTCCTATCCGGCAAGAAGAGGACATCCGGACCGGCAAACATCTTCTCCAAGCGGCATCTTCTATGTTCTTCCATCCGATGACGACCGGCTCCATCTTGAAGACCTCCAGCGCGGATCCATCCTCTTCTTCCGACGACTAGACGACGAATGACGGTTCCTTTAAGGGACGTCATCCAAGATGGCGTCCCTCGAATTCCGATTGGCTGATAGGATTCTATCAGCCAATCGGAATTAAGGTAGGAATTTTCTGATTGGCTGATGGAATCAGCCAATCAGAATCAAGTTCAATCCGATTGGCTGATCCAATCAGCCAATCAGATTGGCTCGCATTGTATTGGCTGATCGGAACAGCCAATAGAATGCGAGCTCAATCTGATTGGCTGATTGGATCAGCCAATCGGATTGAACTTGATTCTGATTGGCTGATTCCATCAGCCAATCAGAAAATTCCTACCTTAATTCCGATTGGCTCATAGAATCCTATCAGCCAATCGGAATTCGAGGGACGCCATCTTGGATGACGTCCCTTAAAGGAACCGTCATTCGTCGTCTAGTCGTCGGAAGAAGAGGATGGATCCGCGCTGGAGGTCTTCAAGATGGAGCCGGTCGTCATCGGATGGAAGAACATAGAAGATGCCGCTTGGAGAAGATGTTTGCCGGTCCGGATGTCCTCTTCTTGCCGGATAGGAGGAAGACTTTGGAGCACCGGATTATGGATCGCCAACCCCCGCTTGGGTTGGATGAAGATCTTGGAGCCAGGACGGATCGGTGAACCTGGCATGGTGAAGACAAGGTAGGAAGATCATCAGGGGCTTAGTGTTAGGTTTATTTAAGGGGGGTTTGGGTTAGATTAGGGGTATGTGGGTGGTGGGTTGTAATGTTGGGGGGGGGGGTATTGTATGTTTTCTTTTACAGGCAAAAGAGCTGAAATTCTTGGGGCATGCCCCGCAAAGGGCCCTGTTCAGGGCTGGTAAGGTAAAAGAGCTTGTAACTTTTTAAATTTAGAATAGGGTAGGGAATTTTTTATTTTGGGGGTCTTTGTTATTTTATTAGGGGGCTTAGAGTAGGTGTAATTAGTTTAAAATTGTTGTAATATTTTTCTTATGTTTGTAAATATTTTTTTATTTTCTGTAACTTAGTTCTTTTTTATTTTTTGTACTTTAGATAGTTTATTTAATTGTATTTATTTGTAGCAATTGTGTTTAATTAATTTATTGATAGTGTAGTGTTAGGTTAATTGTAGGTAATTGTAGGTAGTTTATTTAATTATTTTATTGATAGGGTAGTGTTAGGTTTAATTATATCTTAGGTTAGGATTTATTTTACAGGTAAATTTGTAATTATTTTAACTAGGTAACTATTAAATAGTTCTTAACTATTTAATAGCTATTGTACCTGGTTAAAATAAATACAAAGTTACCTGTAAAATAAATATTAATCCTAAAATAGCTATAATATAAATGTAATTTATAATGTAGCTATATTAGGATTTATTTTACAGGTAAGTATTTAGCTTTAAATAGGAATCATTTATTTAATAAGAGTTAATTTATTTCGTTAGATAAAAATTATATTTAACTTAGGGGGGTGTTAGTGTTAGGGTTAGACTTAGCTTTAGGGGTTAATACATTTATTAGAATAGCGGTGAGCTCCGGTCGGCAGATTAGGGGTTAATAATTGAAGGTAGGTGTCGGCGATGTTAGGGAGGGCAGATTAGGGGTTAATACTATTTATGATAGGGTTAGTGAGGCGGATTAGGGGTTAATAACTTTATTATAGTAGCGCTCAGGTCCGCTCGGCAGATTAGGGGTTAATAAGTGTAGGTAGGTGTCGGCGACGTTGTGGGGGGCAGATTAGGGGTTAATAAATATAACATAGGGGTCGGCGATGTTAGGGGCAGAAGATTAGGGGTACATAGGGATAACGTAGGTGGCGGCGATTTGCGGTCGGAAGATTAGGGGTTAATTATTTTAAGTAGCTTGCGGCGACGTTGTGTGGGGCAAGTTAGGGGTTAATAAATATAATATAGGGGTCGGCGGGGTTAGGGGCAGCAGATTAGGGGTACATAAGTATAACGTAGGTGGCGGTCGGCAGATTAGGGGTTAAAAATTTTAATCGAGTGGCGGCGATGTGGGGGGACCTCGGTTTAGGGGTACATAGGTAGTTTATGGGTGTTAGTGTAGTTTAGGGTACAGTAGTTAAGAGCTTTATGAACCGGCGTTAGCCAGAAAGCTCTTAACTCCTGCTTTTTTCAGGCGGCTGGAATCTTGTCGTTAGAGCTCTAACGCTCACTGCAGAAACGACTCTAAATACCAGTGTTAGAAAGATCCCATTGAAAAGATAGGCTACGCAAATGGCGTAGGGGGATCTGCGGTATGGAAAAGTCGCGGCTGTAAAGTGAGCGTTAGACCCTTTAATCACTGACTCCAAATACCAGCAGGCGGCCAAAACCAGCGTTAGGAGCCTCTAACGCTGGTTTTGACGGCTACCGCCGAACTCTAAATCTAGGCCTTAGGAATTTTAATCTTATTCCATGGGAATCCTTTAGATTCGCACCAACAGATATATTTTTTCCAAATTTTATGGTAAATTTTTCTAGTTACAGGCTTTCTAGCCTGAACAAGAGTATCAATGACAGAATCTGAGAACCCACGCTTTGATAAAATCAAGCGTTCAATCTCCAAGCAGTCAGTTGGAGTGAAGCCAGATTCGGATGTTCGAACGGACCTTGAACAAGAAGGTCCTGTCTCAAAGGTAGCTTCCATGGTGGAGCCGATGACATATTCACCAGGTCTGCATACCAAGTTCTGCGTGGCCACGCAGGAGCTATCAAGATCACCGAAGCCCTCTCCTGATTGATCCTGGCTACCAGCCTGGGAATGAGAGGAAACGGTGGGAATACATAAGCTAGGTTGAAGGTCCAGGGCGCTACTAGTGCATCTACTAGAGTCGCCTTGGGATCCCTGGATCTGGACCCGTAGCAAGGAACCTTGAAGTTCTGACGAGACGCCATCAGATCCATGTCTGGAATGCCCCATAATTGAGTTATTTGGGCAAAGATTTCCGGATGGAGTTCCCACTCCCCCGGATGAAATGTCTGACGACTCAGAAAATCCGCTTCCCAATTTTCCACTCCTGGGATGTGGATTGCAGACAAGTGGCAGGAGTGATTCTCCGCCCATTGAATTATTTTGGTCACTTCTTCCATCGCCAGGGAACTCCTTGTTCCCCCCTGATGGTTGATATATGCAACAGTCGTCATGTTGTCTGATTGAAACCTTATGAATTTGGCCTTTGCTAGTTGAGGCCAAGCCTTGAGAGCATTGAATATCGCTCTCAGTTCCAGAATGTTTATCGGGAGAATTGATTCTTCCCGAGACCATAGACCCTGAGCTTTCAGGGGTTCCCAGACCGCGCCCCAGCCCACCAGACTGGCGTCGGTCGTGACAATGACCCACTCTGGTCTGCGGAAGCTCATTCCCTGTGACAGGTTGTCCAGGGTCAGCCACCAACGGAGTGAATCTCTGGTCCTCTGATCTACTTGGATCGTCGGAGACAAGTCTGTATAATCCCCATTCCACTGTCTGAGCATGCACAGTTGTAATGGTCTTAGATGAATTCGCGCAAACGGAACTATGTCCATGGCCGCAACCATCAAACCTATTACTTCCATGCACTGCGCTATGGAAGGAAGAAGAACAGAATGAAGTACTTGACAAGAGCTTAGAAGTTTTGACTTTCTGGCCTCTGTCAGAAAAATCTTCATTTCTAAGGAATCTATTATTGTTCCCAAGAAGGGAACTCTTGTTGACGGGAATAGAGAACTTTTTTTTCTACGTTCACTTTCCACCCGTGAGATCTGAGAAAGGCTAGGACAATGTCCGTATGAGCCTTTGCTTGTGACAGAGACGACGCTTGAATCAGTATGTCGTCCAAGTAAGGTACTACTGCAATGCCCCTTGGCCTTAGCACCGCTAGAAGGGACCCTAGTACCTTTGTGAAAATTCTTGGAGCAGTGGCTAATCCGAATGGAAGTGCCACAAACTGGTAATGCTTGTCCAGAAAGGCGAACCTTAGGAACCGATGATGTTCCTTGTGGATAGGAATATGAAGATACGCATCCTTTAAATCCACCGTGGTCAAGAATTGACCTTCCTGGATGGTAGGAAGAATTGTCCGAATGGTTTCCATTATGAACGATGGAACCCTGAGAAATTTGTTTAGGATCTTGAGATCCAAAATCGGTCTGAATGTTCCCTCTTTTTTGGGAACTATGAACAGATTGGAGTAAAACCCCATCCTTTGTTCTCCCAATGGAACAGGATGAATCACTCCCATTTTTAACAGATCTTCTACACAATGTAAGAATGCCTGTCTTTTTATTTGGTCTGAAGACAATTGAGACCTGTGGAACCTTCCCCTTGGGGGTAGTTCCTTGAATTCCAGAAGATAACCTTGAGAAACTATTTCTAGCGCCCAAGGATCCTGAACATCTCTTGCCCAAGCCTGAGCGAAGAGAGAGAGTCTGCCCCCCACCAGATCCGGTCCCGGATCGGGGGCCAACATCTCATGCTGTCTTAGTAGCGGTAGCAGGCTTCTTGGCCTGCTTACCTTTGTTCCAGCCTTGCATCGGTCTCCAGGCTGGCTTGGTTTGAGAAGTATTACCCTCCTGCTTAGAGGTTGAAGAATTTGAGGCTGGTCCGTTCCTGCGAAAGGGACGAAAATTAGGCTTATTTTTAGCCTTAAAAGACCTATCCTGAGGAAGGGCGTGGCCCTTTCCCCCAGTGATGTCTGAAATAATCTCTTTCAAGTCAGGGCCAAACAGCGTCTTCCCCTTGAAAGGGATGTTAAGTAACTTGTTCTTGGAGGACACATCCGCCGACCAAGACTTTAGCCAAAGCGCTCTACGCGCCACAATAGCAAAACCTGAATTTTTCGCCGCTAATCTAGCTAATTGCAAAGTGGCGTCTAAGGTAAAAGAGTTAGCCAATTTAAGTGCATGAACTCTGCCCATAACCTCCTCATAAGAAGATTCTTTATCGAGCGACTTTTCTAGTTCTTCGAACCAGAAACACGCTGCAGTAGCGACAGGAACAATGCATGAAATTGGTTGTAAAAGGTAACCTTGCTGAACAAACATCTTTTTAAGCAAACCCTCTAATTTTTTATCCATAGGATCTTTGAAAGCACAACTATCTTCTATAGGGATAGTAGTGCGTTTGTTTAGAGTAGAAACCGCCCCCTCGACCTTGGGGACTGTCTGCCATAAGTCCTTCCTGGGGTCGACCATAGGAAATAATTTCTTAAATATAGGGGGAGGGACAAAAGGTATGCCGGGCCTTTCCCATTCTTTATTTACAATGTCCGCCACCCGCTTGGGTATAGGAAAAGCTTCGGGGGGCACCGGAACCTCTAGGAACTTGTCCATCTTACATAGTTTCTCTGGAATTACCAAATTGTCACAATCATCCAGAGTAGATAACACCTCCTTAAGCAAAGCGCAGAGATGTTCCAATTTAAATTTGAATGTAATAACATCAGTGTCAGCTTGTTGAGAAATTTTTCCTGAATCTGAAATTTCTCCCTCAGACAAAACCTCCCTGGCCCCTTCAGATTGGTGTAAGGGCATGTCAGAACCATTATCATCAGCGTCCTCATGCTCTTCAGTATCTAAAACAGAGCAGTCGCGCTTCCGCTGATAAGTGGGCATTTTGGCTAAAATGTTTTTGATAGAATTATCCATTACAGCCGTTAATTGTTGCATAGTAAGGAGGATTGGCGCACTAGATGTACTAGGGGCCTCCTGAGTGGGCAAGACTGGCGTAGACACAGAAGGGGATGATGCAGTACCATGCTTACTCCCCTCACTTGATGAATCATCTTGGGCAACATCATTATCAGTGGCATCATTGTCCCTACTTTGTTTGTCACATACATCACATACATTTAAATGAGTAGGAACCTTGGCTTCCAAACATACAGAATATCGTCTATCTGATAGTTCAGACATGTTAAACAGGCATAAACTTGATAACAAGGCACAAAAAACTTTTTAAAATAAAACCGTTACTGTCACTTTAAATTTTAAAATGAACACACTTTATTACTGATTATGTGAAAAAGTATGAAGGAATTGTTCAAAATTCACCAAAATTTCACCACAGTGTCTTAAAGTCTTAAAAGTATTGCACACCAAATTTGAAAGCTTTAACTCTTAAAATAACGGAACCGGAGCCGTTTTTACATTTAACCCCTATACAGTCCCTGGTATCTGCTTTGCTGAGACCCAACCAAGCCCAGAGGGGAATACGATACCAAATGAAGCCTTCTAAAAGCTTTTTCTGTGGATCCGAGCTCCTCACACATGCATCTGCATGCCTTGCTTCCCAAAAACAACTGCGCATTAATGGCGCGAAAATGAGGCTCTGCCTATGACTAGAAAAGGCCCCCAGTGAAAAAGGTGTCCAATACAGTGCCTGCTGTTTTTTTTTAATACAATTTCCAAGATTAAAATAACTCCTCAAAGTTATAATCTATAAAATATGCTTATAAAGTAATCGTTTTAGCCCAGAAAAATGTCTACCAGTCTTTAAAGCCCTTGTGAAGCCCTTTATTCTTATTAAGAAAATGGCTTACCGGATCCCATAGGGAAAATGACAGCTTCCAGCATTACCAAGTCTTGTTAGAAATGTGTCATACTTCAAGCAGCAAAGTCTGCCCACTGTTTCCCCCAACTGAAGTTACTGCATCTCAACAGTCCTGTGTGGAAACAGCCATCGATTTTAGTAACGGTTGCTAAAATCATCTTCCTCTTACAAACAGAAATCTTCATCTATTTTCTGTTTCAGAGTAAATAGTACATACCAGCACTATTTTAAAATAACAAACTCTTGATTGAAGAATAAAACTACATTTAAACACCAAAAAACTCTTAGCCATCTCCGTGGAGATGTTGCCTGTGCAACGGCAAAGAGAATGACTGGGGAAGGCGGAGCCTAGGAGGGATCATGTGACCAGCTTTGCTGGGCTCTTTGCCATTTCCTGTTGGGGAAGAGAATATCCCACAAGTAAGGATGACGCCGTGGACCGGACACACCTATGTTGGAGAAATTTTAATTTGCTCTCTTATCATTTCCAACATTGATTATTGTAACTCTATCCTCTCTGGCATTCTTAGCTGTGGTCTATCTCTTTTACAATCCATTATAACTGCCTCTATCAGGCTGATCTTCCTTACATGTTGCAATCCCTCCAGAAAAAATGGTTTCCTCTAGCCTCCAGAAAAAAAACAGTAAATCCTGACTCTGACATTCAAGGCCCTCAATAACACTGCTCGCCCTATGTCTCAGACCTCATCTCCAGATACTCTCCCTTCCGTCCCCTTCGCTCTGCTCACAACCTCTTCCTCTCTTGTTACCTTCTCACATTCCCATCTACAGGACTTCTCCAGAATGGCCCCTGATTTGTGGAACTCTCTTCCTCGCTCCACAAGACTCTCCCGTAGTTTTCCTTTTCATAGCTTCAAGCTTTCCTTAAAGACTCTACTGTTGAGGGATACATACAACATACACTAACCTTTCATACCTCAGTTCCTCTCCTTCTACTTCATCATCCCCTTGAATCACCTTAACATGCAAGCCTACAAGCCCAGATGATTTGTAGATCACATTCATGAGAAGGAATCTGTTGGCACTCTACAATTAACTGATAATAATAATAATAATAATAATAAAATGTGCAGCCACCAATAAGCAGATCCTGAGCCTACCTAGGTATGTTATTCAACAAATGAAACGAAAAGTGCAAAGTAAATTAGCTTATAGAAGTAAAATGAAAGTTGTTTAAAATTGCATACTCTCTGAATCATGAAAGAAAAAAAATTGTGTTTCATATCCCTTTAAACTGCATGCTCTATCTGAATCATTAAAATTTAAATTTGACTTTAGTGTCCCTTTAAGGACGTGATAGCCATATTTATAGCAGTCAGCTATTAATGACAGAAGTGCGAGTTCAGTCAGGATAAGAGGGGGTTATCGCCTTTCAAAAAACAATTCTCATATCCTTTTGTATGATTTCTGGGGGGGGGGGGGGGGAGAATCAACACCAGAATTTTTGTTGTTCTAAAAGATAGATAATCCCTTAATGACCCATTCCCCAGTTTTACATAACCAACAGTTATAATAATACAAGTTTTACCTCTATGATTACCTTGTATCTAAGCCTATGCAGACTGCCCCTTATTTCAGTTCTTTTGACAGATTTTCATTTTAGCCAATCACTGCTCACTTCTCGGTAAATTCACGTGCATGAGCTCAATGTTATCTATATGAAACACATGAACGAACGCCCTCTAGTGGTGAAAAACTGTTAAAATGCATTTATATTAACCCCTTAATGACCACAGCACTTCCATTTTCTGTCCGTTTGGGACCAAGGCTATTTTTAGATTTTTGAGGTGTTTGTGTTAAGCTGTAATTTTCCTCTTACTCATTTACTGTACCCACACATATTATATACCGTTTTTCTCGCCATTAAATGGACTTTCTAAAGATACCATTATTTTCATCATATCTTATAATTTACTATAAAAAAAATTATAAAATATGAGGAAAAATGGAAAAAAACACACTTTTTCTAACGTTGACCCCCAAAATCTGTTACACATCTACAACCACAAAAAAACACCCATGCTAAATAGTTTCTAAATTTTGTCCTGATTTTAGAAATTCCCAATGTTTACATGTTCTTTGCTTTTTTTGTAAACTATAGGGCCATAAATACAAGTAGCACTTTGCTATTTCCAAACCATTTCTTTTCAAAATTAGCGATAGTTACATTAGAACACTGATATCTTTCAGGAATCTCTCAATATCAATTGACATGTATATATTTTTTTTTAGTAGACAACCCAAAGTATTGATCTAGGCCCATTTTGGTATATTTCATGCCACCATTTCACCGCCAAATGCAATCAAATACAAAAAATCGTTCACTTTTCACAAATTTTTTCACAAACTTTTGGTTTCTAACTTAAATTATTTACAAACAGCTTGTGCAATTATGGCATAAATGGTTGTAAATTCTTCTCTGGGAAATAGCAGACATATATGACTTTGGCGTTGCTTTTTGGTAATTAGAAGGCCGCTAAATGCCACTGCGCACCACACGTGTATTATGCCCAGCAGTGAAGGGGTTAATTAGGGAGCATGTAGGGAGCTTTTTGGGATAGTTTTAGCTTTAGTGTAGTGTAGTAGACAACCCCAAGTATTGATCTAGGCCAATTTTGGTATATTTTATGCCACCATTTCACCGCCAAATGCGATCAAATTAAAAAAAAGTAAAATTTTTCTCAATTTTAGGTTTCTCACTGAAATTATTTACAAACAGCTTGTGCAATTATGGCACAAATGGTTGTAAATGCTTCTCTGGGATCCCCTTTGTTCAGAAATAGCAGACATATATGGCTTTGGCATTGCTTTCTGGTAATTAGAAGGCCTCTAAATGCCGCTGCGCATCACACGTGTATTATGGCTAGCAGTGAAGGGGTTAATTATGTAGCTTGTAGGGAGCTTGCAGGGTTAATTTTATCTTTAGTGTAGAGCTCAGCCTCCCACCTGAAACATCAGACCCCCTGATCCCTCCCAAACAGCTCTCTTCCCTCCCCCACCCCACAATTGTCCCCGCCATCTTAAGTACTGGCAGAAACTCTGCCAGTACTAAAATAAAAGGTATTTGGCCCTTTAAAAAAAAAAAAAAAAAAAAAAAAAAGCATATTTACATATGCTGATGTGTATGATCCCCCCTTAGACCCCAACCTCACTGATCCCCCACCTAACAGCTCTCTAACCCTTGCCCTCTGCCTTAATGGGCGCCATCTTGGGTACTGGCAGCTGTCTGCCAGTACCCAGTTTTGCAAAAAATGTGCCTTTTTTTTAAAAAAAATAGCCCTTTTCTGTAGTGTAGCTTCCCCCCCCCCACACCAAGACCAACCCACAACCCCTTCCAGATCCCTTAGATTATATTTTAAATATTTAAAATGTCTTAGTTTTATTTACTTTTAACTTTGTTTTTCTGTAGTGTAGCGGTTCCCACCCGCTCCCGCCCCGTGCACGCGCCCGCCCACCACCCCCCGTGCACGCGCGCGCTCCCTTGCACGCCCCCGTGGGTCCCGCCCCCGATCCCGCCCCCCTCCACTCCATACACAGCATCGATGGCCGCCCACCCGCCTCCCACGTAAGCTCCCACCCACCAACGATACCGGCCATCGATGTCCGGTGCAGAGAGGGCCACAGAGTGGCTCTCTCTGCATCGGATGGCCAAGGGGGTTTATTGCAGGATGCCTCCATATCGAGGCATCACTGCAATAACCGGAAAGCAGCTGGAAGCGAGCAGGATCGCTTCCAGCTGCTTTCCAGACCAAGGACGTACGCCACACGTCCTCGGTCATTAACTGTATTTTTTTTGAGGACGTGTGGCGTACGTCCTTGGTCGTTAAGGGGTTAAAGGCGGCCTTCAAGGTCTAAGAAATTAGCATATGAACCTCCTAGGTTTAGCTTTCAACTAAGAATACCAAGAGAACAAAGCAAAATTGGTGATAAAAGTAAATTGGAAAGTTGTTTAAAATTACACGCTCTATCTGAATCATAAAAGTTTTTTTTTTGGACGTGACTGTCCCTTTAATAAACACTATTTCCTAATGGAGCAGGTGGCCACCATTACCACACTGGTCATCTGCAAATTAAAGGTATTAAAAAATCCATCTTTCAACTAAGGGGGTCTCAAACATCTAGCACTACAATATTACATAAGTCAATCTTTTTAAATCTTAAGAGTGGTTAAAAGGACTGGGACATAAAACCCAAAATTTTCAAACCCCTTTGTTCTCTTAGTATCCTTTGCTGAAGGAACAGTAATGCACTGCTGGAAGCTAGCTGAACACATCAGATTAGCCAATGACAAGAGGCGTATATGTGCAACCACCAATCAGCAACTGGCTCCCAGTTCCTGAGCCTACCTATGTATGCTTTTCAACAAAGGATACCAAGAAAACAAAACGAATTAGATAATAGAAGTAAATTGGAAAGTTGTTTAAATTTGTATTCTCTACCTGAATCCTAAAATAAATATTTTGGTTTTCATTTCCTTTAACACATCTCTGTTTAAACAACTATAATTTAAAAATCATACATCTGCTCTAGCACAATTTCGACTGAAGGTACAAAAATAAATTTATTTTTTTCCTCTTACTACTGCCCCATTAACCTCTAAACTGCCATAACTCCCATTACAATTAAGCTCTTAATTGATATAACCCACACCGCTAAAACCTACAACTGATATTAACCCTTAAAGGGACAGTCTAGTCAAAATTAAACTTTCATGATTCAGATAGGGCATGCAATTTTTAACAACTTTCCAATTTACTTTTATCATCCAATTTGCTTTGTTCTCTTGGTATTCTTTGTTGAAAGCTAGACCCATATAGGCTCATATGCTAATTTCTAAGCCCTAAAAGGTCACCTCTTTTCTCAATTTTGACAGTTTTTTTACAGCTAGAAGGCAGTAGTTCATATGTGCCATATAGATAACATTGTGCTCACTCCCGTGGAGTTACCTAGGAGTCAGCACTGATTGTCTAAAATGCAAGTCTGTTAAAAGAACTAAAATGCAGAAGCTTAGATACAAGGTAATCACAGAGGTAAATGTGTATTAATATAACCGTGTTGGTTATACAAAACTGGGGAATGGGTAATAAAGTGATTATCTTTTTAAACAATACAAATTCTGGAGTAGACGGTTTCTTTAAACTATAAGGCATTAAAGTGAATGTAAAGTTTAATGAATGAGTGCCTGTTTTTTTTAAAATACTACTATTAAAAACAGGGGCACTTTCATTAATTAAACTTTACATTGCAGCGTTTTTGTTTTTTTAATTCTAACCTTTTTCTTTAGCAAACCCGGACTGGCAATCGCCCCCGCATGCAGCTCCTCTGTACTTACCTCAGCAGTGACAAAACCGGCTTCCTCCAATAATCGCGTGCACCCCAGAGCGTCCATCTCGCGAGGCCACGCCATGATTGGAGGATGCCGGTTTCGTCATTGCTGAGGTAAGTACAGAGGAGCTGCTGGCGGGGGCGATCACAATTTTTTTATTGTTTACATATATTCCGAAATACATCGACACACTTCAAAGCATAACATATACAAATAATTTATATATACATGGAGCATAAACACTGTTATATATTTCAGCTCGTCTTAGTTTAACAGTCATTTAACAATGTTATTTTACGCCTAATATAAAAGTTACCTAATACTCTTCCAAATTAACTAGCATCCATAAATACCAAATGTTCCAGAAAACAACTTCAAAATCCCAGAAAGAGAAACATAATAAGAAAATAAAAAAATATATATACATAAATATACCTTGTACCAAGATCACATTGCATATTTGGACACTTATTTCAGTTCAACTCTGATCATACAATTCTTAATATATAAATGAAAAAATTCCTAATTTCTCTTCAAAATTACCTAAAATTTATAAATACCATATAAGTTCTTAGGCCCCATTGGGAGTAAGGGAGGGGGGGGCTGGTAAGGGAGGAAAGGAAATCATATAGTCATCCCAACCATGAGATGGGAAAGTGTCCTGCATAGATATTTTGTTGCACGTAGTCTGAGGTAAGGAAGGGTTTAACCAATTGGGCTTGGGAGGCTTCCCGGACAGTCTCAATTATAACCAGCCATTTCTTAAAAAAGGATTTTAGTTGAGAATTATTGGTTTTGTAGATTAATTTGCTCCAATGTTAACTGCAGAATTTCGGCTTCTTTAAAGTTTAAATTTTGGAGCCTGTCGCGCTTTCCACGTTCGCAATATAAGATTACGTGTTAGAATCACTAATGTATTAATTAATTTATAGTTTTAAGGGGCACCCATATATTTAGTCAGAAAAATACGTTAAAGCCAGATATTTCAAACTCCAATAGCCGTTTTGAATTGATCCTGTAGTTTATTTTAGCACAAAGTTAGACAATTTTAGGACAGGACCAGAAATATCTACATGTGGGGCACCATATCTTGTACAATAAATAAGTTTTTTTTTATACCATTTAGACAGTTTGTTGGGTGTTATATATACCTCATGTAGCAATTTTATATGTGATTCTCGCCAAGGTGTCAAAATCCATGTTTGATTAATGATTTTAATACTATCTTGAATGTCCTGAGGTCTGATATCAGGAAAGTATAATTGTAGGTAATTTAGTTGTTTGGAGCTGGCAAAAGAATTTAATATAGCATAAAAAGGAGCAATGGAGTATATCCCTTCCTGAAATAATCTTATTCTAGTGAAAAGTAATCCCAGTGTCCCATCGATATCAAATATACTTTTCAAATCAGTGATGTAATGTCTGATTTACAGATATGCAAAAAAATCTTTATTGGTTAATCCAAACCTTGCATGGATATTATCAAATGATTATATAGACATATCAGCTCTCACAAGTTGTATTACCCGTCTTAACCCCCTACTCTTCCAATTTCCAAATACTTTATTAGAAATACCGGGTATAAAATCTGGATTGCCCTGGATTGGGAGAAATTTCGAAAAATGTGGTGACCTTTGTATTTCTAGACAATATTTCTACCAGGCTTTAACCACGTTAAAACAATGTTAATAAATTTGAGACCTCTGGTGGTAAAATGGATTAAAGGGCAGTGGAGAATTGCTTTAAATTTCGTTAGAGCTATGTGTGGTCGTTATTGTTTCGAGATAAACCTTGTACAGAGTTTGTTAAACAGGTTTATGTTTGATTTATGGAGAAACACTGGTATGTTTTGTATCAAATACAGTAATTTAGGAAATAAAATAGTCTTTATTAACATTATCCGGGCTGCAAGAGATATAGGGAGACTTATCCAGTCATCCAATTTCTTCTTAACTTCTTTGTAGAAGTTAGGAAAATTTAATTTGTGCCATTAATGTGGGTTCTTGCTAATGGTTATAGATAATTAATTTGTAAAGATTCTTTAAAAGGGTGTTTAGCCTGACAGTGTACAGGTTTCGCTAGCCATAGTAGCTTGGACTTTGATAAGTTGATTTTGTAACCAGAAATGGCCCAACATGTGGACAAGCTGGAAAAATTTAGGTAAATTTTACTCCAAATCGTCTGCGTACAAAGATAACAAAAAGTTTTGTCCACCTATTTGGATGCCATTTAGATGTTGCCGAAGTAAGATGGCTAGTGTTTCCAAGAAAATATTAAAAAGCAAGGAAGATAGAGGGCATCCCTGTCTAGTACCTCTATGTAGGTTAAAACTGTCCGTATTTGAGCCATTAACAATAATAAATGACATTGGATTATTATAGATCCTGTAAGGCCAAATTTACCCAATGTAAAGAAGAGATGGTCCCAGCTAATATAATCAAATGCTTTTTCAGTATCTACTGTTTATATAGCTAAATCGATTACATTTCTATGTTTGAGAGAGTTAAATTTATTCCAGAAAAAAATCCATTATTAATAATACCTTACGCATATTCTTGACAGTATTCCTGCCGGTCATAAATCCCACTTGATCTTCATTAATTATTTTCCCTAAGTGGGGCTTTAACCTTTTAGCAATAATTGATGTTAACAATTTGTAATCTGCATTTAATAATGAAATTGGCCTATAAGATGAGGGTAGTTCAGGTTTTTTTTTTTTTAAGGCTTAATGTAACTTTAGAGGCCACAAAATAAGGGGAACAAGACACATTATTAGAAAAATATAGATTAAATAGTATAGGCACAGTTTGTTCTTGTAGTATTCTGTAAAATTCTATGGGTAAAAAGTCAGGACCAGGGGCTTTATTTTGTTGAGAGTTTTGAATACTCTCACGTAATTCTTGTATAGAGATTGGTTTGTTTATTTTTTGCAATATTTGCTGAGGAAATTTAGGAAGTACAACTTTCCTAAAAAAGATTTTTCTGCTCTTGATCGGGCAATTCGGCTTTATACATGCTCTGGAAATAATTGAAGAAAGCTTTTTTAATGTCTACATTATTAATAAATCTTTCTTCACCCACTTTAATAACTAGAATCGTGTTTTAAGTTTTTGATTTAGTTATTCTTGCTAAATATTTAGCTGATCTGCCATAACGACCCCCATATAACGCCCTAAGTCTAATCTCTTCTTGGGCAGTCTTTTGTTTTAGAAAAATATCTCTCTGCGTTTTTGCATTTATATAGCAAAGCCATAAGGGTTTACTAGGATTAGAAATGTAGGCATTATAACGGTTTTTAACACAGTAAGCTAGTTGTATTTCCCTTTGCTTGAATTTATTTTTTAAATAACACACATGGGCCTTGATATCACCCAGTAATACTGCTTTAGCAGTTTCCCAAAATATTTAAACTTTCTCGAGATATGAAGCGTTGAAATCATAAAATTCCCATCATTTAATTTTTAACCAATTTTGGAAATGTATATCATGTAGTAAGTATTTAGGAAAAAATAGACTATTATTATTACTGGGGTGAAGTGATTTGATGCCAAATTCCAATGAAACAATAGCATGATCAGACAGAATAATATCTTTTTTTTTTTTTTTATTTAATAATTTTTATTGAGATTAATCATATAAATAACAACAGTCAAAAGTTCAGTGGTGACTACATTAGGTACATCTTGAATTGGTTTAGTTATTATATTCAGACCTGAAAGGAAATAAGAGAAAAACAAAAAAAAAAAACATAATACAGGGTTGTCAACATACAGAGTACCAATCCATTCTGCACGTTACTGTCAGACTAGTGAAATGGAACCTCATTTTACTATTAAATATAATGGAAACGCACCTCTAATGTTTCAACAGGCCTCTCATGGACCCATTTAAATTAAATGATTTATGGAGGTGCTTAACTGTAAAACACGGTCACTTTTGGACCAAACATGGAAACAAAGGGAAAAAAAAACAGAACAAGAAACAAAGCAAGAGAGAGCATTATTAAACTTGAATCGCCCTAGAGACTATTATTAAATCCCCTACAATTGAGCACATATGATCTCTTGGTTCTAGGTAATAGGGCATAATAGGGAGGGGAGTGAACAGGTTTGGGTTTAATACTACTACGGCATCTATCTGCAAATAACAGCAATAGTCATTATCTGCGACTGGCAATAAACCTAATATAGCAATAAATATATTCTAGTCTATATGTGGGGTGGGGGTGAAGATAATATTGTTGAGCTTACTTTCCGGCTTTTAGGTATATCAAATAATGGCCATGGAATCATGACAAAGCCTCAAGGATGGAACAGTTACACATGTTGATGGAAAACATAGAGAGTTCACTGCTACACGGTGTAGAAGTACCGCAACAGTCTGCAGTCATCCCCACTGTCCATATCATGTCACTATTCTTATACCATTAAGAGTCCAGTGACCAGAGTGCTGCAGGACCTAAGCCGTATAGGCGGAAGACAGCTGTAGACTGTGGCTTAGGTGCGCCGCGGCTCGGACCAGACCTAGCCACCGGGGTCAAAAAGCCTGCCTGAGATGTCTTCTGCCATGCCTCTAGCAAAAGCCCCTCCGCTCAACTCCTGTTCTATCAAAGCAGTAAGGCTGTATGGGAGCGTGGCAACGAACTGTCCCTTGGGATCCTGCCTCATCTGCATGTTCAACTGTACGGAAGGGACCCCCTGGCAGCCCCACACCGATAACTCTGCTGCAAATCGGCCTTTGGGATACCGCTGGGTGAGGATATGAGGTAACTCCTTCGGGAGGGGACTTTCTCCCTTCTGGTAAGCCCCTATATGTAGTTGCAGCTTGTCTGAGGGAAAAAATGTAGCCAGGATTGATTGCGGGATCCGAGAACTGTGAGCCTCAGCAGCGGGTACAGGAACGATCATTTCATCTAGGTACTGCTGAGAAGTATAGTTGCGCTGCTTAGATCTACCTCCCCACTCTCTGTAAGGGTGACTAGCGTCGCATTGTGATCCCTTTGCCAGGTCAGTCCCTCGGTAGCTGGATTCCCCAGGTTGGGGATCTAGATTCATATCCACTGAATCGCTGCAGATTCTCCCGCCCACACCTGTGGCAAAAGCCTCCGGGATGGATCCGGACCCCAGCAGGCCCACCGCAGAGGTGTCAGCCCCAGAAACGTGTGCCAGATCGATCCGGCGTTCAGGCTCTGTCGGCATGTATGGTAAGTGCGGCTCCTGATCTGCTAATAACGGTCGGACCTCAGCATTATATACCATAACTGATTGCGACTCATAGGCACATTGAGTTGTACTGCATATTTCCTCCTCTATGCGAGTTAGATGAGTTGCTAGTAGCTCTTCAAACAGTTGTAAGATATGCATCTCCATGCTTTGCAAATTCTTCCTATTTCTATAGGAAACCATGACCCCGGCAATGGGGGGGGGTTAATGTGCGGCAGCCCCAGACCTGCGTCCCACGAAGCTTAGCGTGTGTGAGTATCTCACAAAATAATCCTAATGGCTTGCAAAATGGCTTCTAGGCCTGTGGGGAGGTTCGACACGCAGCTGTCTCAAAGAACATAGGTCAAAACATAGTCAAATTATCCGCTCTTCTATGCAATCCAGACTCAAGCAATATAGAAGTCCAAAGTGTCAAATTAGTGTGATGTTTAGCAAATTTGCTGTGAGTAATCTATAAAAAGTCCTCTTGATCTCAGAGAGCTTCACTAAGACACATCTTGCCGCTTTGAGAGTAGGCTCCGCCCCCCCAGAATAATATCTTTAATATCTGCTTTAATATCTATTCCACTCATGGTTTCTGCAACCAAGAACATATCTATCCTCGAAAATTGATTGGTGACCTTTGGATACACAAGTGAAGGATTTCAGGTCTGGATTTTGAATATGCCAGATGTCATTGAGCTCAAGCTTATTACAAAAGCTTTGTAATATTCACACTATTCTGTCTCTTTCATTTGATTTAATCTTTTTAAGTCTATCTAAATTAGGCATAGCGATTAAGTTCAAGTCTCCTGCTACTATTAAGTTCTGCCCAATATATTTAATTAGTTTCAGTGTCAAATCACTCCAAAATTTCTTATCCACCACATTGGAACCATATGTGTTACATAAAAAAAACAAAAAAACATTGTCTGTCCAATTTTAATCTCGAGAATTTGGAATCGTCCCTCAGGATCAATTTCACTGGCCATTATTTTATATTCTGTATTTTTCGCGACACCTCTTTTCCTGCCTCCACAAGGGCCGGCTATCACCTCAACTACCCATTTAGACCTTAATTTGGCAATCTCGATTCCATTTAGATGGTTTTCTTGAATAAAGGCTATGTCAGGTTTATAAGAACCTAAGTGTTTGATAACAGCCTTCCTTTTGATCGGAGAGGTGATGCCACCTACGCTCCATGATAAAAACCGAAGAGAGTCTGTGCCCATACATAGCTTTCAATAAATTTTGATAAAAAAAAGGGGAGGGACCAAAAAGAAAAAAAGGAAAGGGGTAGGGACAAAGTTCTACCCCACTACCCCCCAACAAGGTAAAATCATTCTTAAATTTATTAAAAAACCGAAAGTAATTGTAATTAAATAAAAGCATTTAATATAAAAAAACAAGCCCAAATACAGAAGGAAATTTTTTACAAAGTATATATTCGGTTCCATTTCTCAGCTGGTGG
The DNA here is from genome assembly GCF_027579735.1 of Bombina bombina. Taxonomy (NCBI): domain Eukaryota; kingdom Metazoa; phylum Chordata; class Amphibia; order Anura; family Bombinatoridae; genus Bombina; species Bombina bombina. The sequence goes on along the minus strand of NC_069499.1, from coordinate 1,464,301,113 downwards.
AAATTTAACTACAAATCCTCCATATATCATTCCTCTATTTTATGAATTTTGCTAAAATGTTGTTCTTCTGCAACATTATTTAATATATATATGTGACCCCCTTTATCAAGACTATTCATTTTGCAGGGTAAACTAATCTTACATCATAATTAGCCTTAAAAAGTTTGGAGCAGTATGGGAATATCTCTCTTCTTTATAGAGAGTTTCGGTTGAAAAGTCCTGAAATATCATAACTTTCTGTTGGTTTATCAAGAAGGGGTTAATCTTTCTGTATAACTTGAGATAATTCATTTTATCTTGGAAATTTAGAAATTTGAGTATAACAGGTCTGGCCTTGACAGCGCCATCCAGGTTTTTACGTATTGGACCCATTCTATGAACTCTCTCAACTAATATTGGGTGAGATAATGACCCATTACCAATAGCTTGGGTAATTGAAGTGTCACAAAATGCATAAAGTCCTGAAACTTGGGTGTTTCTGGCAAGCCAATGATTCCTAAATTATTACGCCTAGAGCAGTCCTCCAAATCCTCCACTCTAGACTGAAGTAGTAATAATAATTTATTATGTGCAGTGCTAGTATTATCTTACATATTAATTCTATCCACAATATCAGATATTCTATTTTCCGCTTCCGTTATTCTAGATGCAAATTGCGTTCTCATTAGTGAGAACATTTATATCCTGTTTAATCTCTTGCTTCACCTGTTCAAATTGGGGAATTAATACCTTGGACATTTCTGACACTAACATAGACATATCATATTTAGACAAATTTGTCTCCCCCTGTTCTTGTAGCGTTTCTGAGCTCACATCATGTTGCTTAGTATTCTTTTTATCTCTCTGTTTAGGGGCCATATTAGGTGAATTGCTTTTACCATGTGATACAAATCTTTCCATTGAATCAGCAAAACCAGTGAAATAACAAAACACACACTATCTGTGCACACAGTGCAGAGGAAAAAAATGGGGGGGGGCAGTGAAAAAAAAAGAAAAGAAAAAAAGGGTGTGAGGCTGTGAGAGAAGGATCCCTTAGTGATATAGGGAACTAGAGAGAGGTATACACCTCTACAATAATATGGTGACTATGTGATATATCGAACTATCAATATTCAAGTATATAGTTAAAGAAAAAATTACTCTGCTTAAGAACATAACAGCAGAGTGAAATACCAGTGTAACATTTCTTAATGGCATTTCACTTAGAGGCATATATGTATTTTTATTGTACTATACTATATATGTATGCATACTGTGTGTGTATGTATATATATATATATATGTATATATATATATATATATATATATATATATATATATATATATATATATATATATGTTGTCTAAAAAGCTAACGGCTAGATTACGAGTTTTTGTCGGTAATGGTGTGCGGGGCTAACAAGCCATTTTTTCTCACCGCTCACTTAGAAAAAAACCTGTAATACCAGCGTTGTTTTAAGTGAGCGGTGAGAAATAAAGGCTTGTTAGGCCCGCACACCATTACCGACAAAAACTCGTAATCTAGCCGGCTTGAAGAAAACCTGTAATACCAGCGTTGTCTTAAGTGAGCGGTGAGAAAAAAAGGCTTGTTAGCCCCGCACACCATTACCGACAAAAACTCGTTAGCCTCAGAATTTAGCTCCATATCTCACTGTAATACCAGCGCTGCTTACGGTAACGGTGAGCTGGCTAAACGTGCTTGTGCACGATTTCCCCATAGGAATCAATGGGGCTGAGCTGGCTGAAAAAAACCTAGCACCTGCAAAAAAGCAGCGTTCAGCTCCTAACACAGCCCCATTGTTTCCTATGGGGAAATAAAAGTTATGCCTGCACCTAACACCCTAACATGAACCCCGAGTCTAAACACCCCTAATCTTACATTTATTAACCCCTAATCTGCCGCCCCCGATATCGTCGCCACCTACATTATATTTATTAACCCCTAATATTCCGCTCCAGACACCGCCGCCACCTACATTATACTTATGAACCCCTAATCTGATGCCCCCAGCATCGCCGAACCCTACATTTTATTTATTAACGCCTAATCTGCCCCCCCACGTCGCCGCAACTATATTAAATTTATTAACCCCTAATCTGCCGCTGCCAACGTCGCCGCCACTATAATAAATTTATTAACCCCTAAACCTAAGTCTAACCCTAACACCCACCTAACTTAAATATAATTTAAATAAATCTAAATAAATTTACTACAATTAAATAAATTAATCCTATTTAAAACTAAATACTTACTGATAAAATAAACCCTAAGATAGCTACAATATAATTAATAGTTACATTGTATCTAGCTTAGGATTTATATTTATTTTACAGGCAACTTTGTATTTATTTTAACTAGGTAGAATAGTTATTAAATAGTTATTAACTATTTAATAACTTCCTAGTTAAAATAAATACAAATTTACCTGTAAAATAAATCCTAACCTAAATTACAATTACACCTAACACTACACTATAAATAAATTAATTACATAAATTACCTACAATTAACTACAATTAAATTAAATAAACTAAAGTACAAAAAAAAAAAACACTAAATTACAGAAAATAAAAAAAGAATTACAATTTTTTTAAACTAATTAGGGTTGGGTGTGTGGGTGGTGGGTTTTAATGTTGGGGGGGTATTGTATTTTTTTTTTACTGGTAAAAGAGCTGATTACTTTAGGGCAATGCCCCGCAAAAGGCCCTTTTAAGGGCTATTTGTAATTTAGGGTAGGGAATTTTATTATTTTGGGGGGCTTTTTCATTTTATTAGGGGGATTAGATTAGGTGTAATTAGTTTCAAAATATTGTAATTCTTTTTTTATTTTCTGTAATTTAGTGTTTAGTTTTTTGTACTTTAGTTTATTTAATTTAATTGAAGTTAATTGTAGGTAATTTATGTAATTAATTTAATGATAGTGTAGTGTTAGGTGTAATTGTAATTTAGGTTAGGATTTATTTTACAGGTAAATTTGTACTTATTTTAACTAGGAAGTTATTAAATAGTTAATAACTATTTAATAACTATTCTACCTAGTTAAAATAAATACAACGTTGCCTGTAAAATAAATATAAATCCTAAGCTAGCTACAATGTAACTATTAGTTATATTGTAGCTATTTTAGCGTTTATTTTATCGGTAAGTATTTAGTTTTAAATAGGATTAATTTATTTAATAGTAGTAATTTAATTTCGTTATATTTAAATTATATTTAAGTTAGGGGGGGGTTAGACTTGGGTTTAGGGGTTAATAAATTTAATATAGTAGCGGCGACGTTGGGGGCGGCAGATTAGGGGTTAATAAATGTAGGTAGGTGTCAGCGATGTTAGGGACGGCAGATTAGGGGTTAATAAAACTCTTAACTACTGACTTTTAAATGCGGTAGGAGTCTGGACAGGAGAGGGTCTACCGCTCACTTTTTCAAGCAATCGTAATACCGGCATTAGGAAAATCCCATTAAAAAGACAGGATACGCAATTGACGTAAGGGGATTTGCGGTATGCGAAAATCGCAGAAAAAAAGTGAGCGGTGCACCTGTACCTGCCTGACTCGTAATATCAGCGGGCGTTAAAAAGCAGCGTTGGGACCCCTCAACACTGCTTTTTAAGGCTGACGCAAGACTCGTAATCTAGCCGTAAATTTGTATATAAACTGCTAATACAATAACTGTTTGATTAATTATTTGTGCATGGAATCAAGAAAAGTTTCCAATCCCTTACAGGGGATTAATTGCATGAAGGGGTCTGGCAGTTTATCAGCATAGAACACGGAACAGATATGCTATGACGTTTTAAAATAGACAAGAATGATAAAAGGGGCATTCTATTGAAAAATATTAGAGCATGTCATTTTTGCATTACTGATCCTAACTATAGGTTTTACCTACAAACACAGGTAGGTCCTGCTCCAATGGCACTACGTAAATTACAACTCCAAAACAGGACATGGCTGGTGGCAGCTTGTGTAACGACCGCTTCTGATTGGCTCACCGGCATGTTCTACTGAGAAACTGCAATGTTTGCAGCTCTAAAGCAGGGCTTTACCAATGTGTTTAAATGGTTTATGGGGGTAAAACACAATTACCTATGGTCAGTAATGCTAAAATAACATGCTCCAACTCATTAGTAATATTTGCATTGTAATATCCCTTTGAAAAGTCAGATTGGATGAGGCAAGAAGTTCTTATCTGCCATCAGACAGTAGATTTATGTAGAACAAATCTGATTGGACTGAGAAGCTTTACAGAGGGGAAGAAAGAATAGTTTGTGAGACACAGGCAGATCCTATCTGCTTTCATGTTCTGTATTTCTACAATTACAAAGCATTGTGGTAAAAAACAGAGCAGTGCCCTCTTCCTGGCAAAAATGTTACTGCAACATATAATACAATCTTACAGCATGTGAAACAGTTTGATTTTAACTTGTTTGCTAAAATGTGTCTTAGAAGCATTTGAAGAGAACTGAAGCAAACAAGGTGTTGGTGTTAGAAAAGCCTTAGAAAAGGTTTAGCTGCTATAATATGTAGTACTATGAGTTACCCCTGTGATGTAGAATCCCATTGCCATCCACAAAAAGCACCTAGAGGAGAGAAAAAAAGCAGTAGTTATCTTTTATACTGTATTACAAATATGGTTCCAGGAGTGAGAGGTCTCATACCCACCTTACCTGGGGCATCATGCCAGGATCCTTCTCCTTCAGCTTCTGCAGTGCTGCAGCTAAGGATGGCACCTCCCGAAAAGCCAAGAAACCTGCTTTGTAGGGGGCATCTAAGGTCACCATGTTGTACTCTTCATAAATTACCTACACCAAAAGACAACAGGAAATAATTTCTGGATGAGAGGTGATCAATATGGTTCATTCCCTTTAAAACCTCTCATCATCCATCAAAATTTCACATAACTACTTTTTCATCTGTTAAAGGGACATTAAGCACTTTGAGATTTTAATATAAAATGATACATCGTATATACAGAAAAAACTCTGCTATATACTTTCATGATTTATTTTATCCCCTGTTCCTGTAATTCCATTCTGAAATTGTGAGCTTTTTTTAGTTCCTGTTGGAAATGGAAGTGTAGAACACTGTTATATTCCACACAGCTATTGGTTGCACACTCTAGTGACCTATATATACCTGTTCCTAATTGGCCACAGCAGAGAAGGTAACCTAAGTTACAACATGGCAGTTCCCATTGCTTTATAGACACGAATATGTTACACTTATTTTTTCAATATTTAAACAGCTAATGAAGCTAATGAAAAAAAACACATCTACATGTTATTTTCAGACTAATCGATTCTTTGAATGCATCATTCTATCTAGCATTTATTTAATGTTTAATGTTCCTTTAAAGTGATTGCAAAGTATAACAAATTACTGGCCAGTATATAAAAGTAATCTTTAAAACAGGTGCACTTTAAATCAGCATCAAGCTTGTGGGGCACGCAACAATTGGAGGAAGCCGGATTAGTCATCGATCTGCTAAATACAGTTTGAGATGGGGGCGAAGGAATGGCAGTATGTTTACCATAACTGTCATAAATATTTGAAAAACAAAGCGTCTTAAAAACCATGTTAATGAATTAAAGTGCCCCTGTTTTAAAGATTACCGTAATTTAATATACTGGCCAGTAATTTGTTATACTTTACAATCACTTTAAACTTAAAAAAATGATATCTGCATTTGTACAAGACCAAAAAATAAACATTTGAAAATATTTTTCTTGCATACAAAATGTCAGACTAAAGCTGTTTAAATAAAAATTAAATCAAATTGATTTAAATCACTAGTGAGTAAGACCAATTTAAACCATGGTTTTCATTTTAAGTTTAATAACTTTTTAGACTATTTTACCGGTTATATATCATTAGATATGCATAGATAGATCACTGAAATGAATACAATTACTGGGAGGTGAACTATCTCCAGTTTAATAGGTTAATAATTCATATTTCTGTACTTTATTGTAAGGAGAATTTTTTTTATACTTTTATTTAACTAAAGAAACCTAATTATTACCTTAATAATAACAATTTAAATTGTTTTATTTAACTAAAATAATAACATTATATTCAATTTTTAATGTTTGCCCCTCCCTCCTCACAGATTTATTCCCCTCCAAACAATCTTCTATTCATTGAGCTTCTTGAAAGTAAGGGGTTGATTCAGTGTACATAGATTTTTTTTTTTTTTATAGTCTTTATTTACAACCAACAATATGTACAGAATACAAAAAAGAAAGAATTAGGTTTTTTTAGCCTTGTACATGGGACCACCAAACAAAAGTAAAAAAGTACTTAGCATGTATAAATAATCCACATACATATTTAGTTAATCAGAGGCACATGTGTTTCCCATTTTGACTACTCCTTGTTGGGTTTTTATATTTTATAAAGGAAAGGAAAAGAAAAAAAAAAAAAAAAAAAAAAAAAGGGAAGGGAGAAGGAGGAGGAGAAAAAAAAAAAAAAAAAAAAAAAAAAAAAAAGGGGGAAACCCTTCACCATCTCCCCAGCAGAACTAGTTCAGAGTTACGTAAGGGATATATCAAATATTCAATCTCCGTGGGAGAAAGAAGTTTTATAAATGCTGACCATTTAAAAAAGAATTTAGCAACATGGACATCATTATCAACACTAATATTATATTGTTCAAGAATGCATTGTTTTTTTAAACAATTTTTAATTTCTGATATACTAGGGACCGTAAGTGTTTTCCATTTTTTAAAAATAAGATATCTGACAGCCAATATAGTTATATTAATAAACTTCACATTGAGTTGTCTATCTTCTGGGTCAGAAAAAAGAAAAATTATATGTTTGCCTATCCAATTTAATGATGAGAGCTTTAGTATCTTACAAAGCCAAAATTGGACTTTGGACCATACGTTTTTAATTTTAGGGCAGGTCCATAACATGTGCAGGAGGTTTGCAGAGGGAAACGAGCATTTAGGGCATGTAATAAAATTCATACTGCCGCATCTCGCTCCTTTTTCTGGTGTAAAATATGTCATATGTAACAACTTCAAATGAGATTCTCTCCATGTGGCAGAAAGGGTTGTTTGAGTAACCTTTCGAATTGAGAGAGAAGGTATTTTAGATTCTACTTCCTGAGATATCAATGTGGCCCAGTTAATAGCAATTTTATCAAGATTAATTGTGCCCCTATCGGAGACAATAATCAAATAGCATGGAGAAATTGACATGAGTCTATTTTTTGCCAGAATGAACCAGTTTTCTATGCGCCCCAATGACCAATTACAGCCATACTCGTTCACTAACTTCATAGCATAATGTCTAGCCTGAAGGTAGGCAAAGAAGTTTCTCTGGGAGATATTGAATTCCACCCTCAGAGCGTCAAATGATTTCACACATCTTTTTTCTATGTCAAGTATCTGAAGAACATTAGCAAGCCCTTGGGTCTTCCACTCTAAAAAGATTGAAGATGGTGTTCCTAGCTGAAATTGTGGGTTCCCCAAAAAACCTAGGAAGCTCGACACCCGATGTTCTATTCCTAACAAAGTACATATCTTTCTCCAAGCTAGAATTATATTATAAATAGATCTATAGCGTTTAACTTGGGGTGGGATATGAGTAGTGTCGAGATGAATCAACGCAATTGGTGAATAAGGATACAAAATACTGCTCTCTAAGTCATTATTTGTAACATAATTATGAGCAAAAAGCCAATCTGCTAGAATACGAACCAGAAATACATAGTTATATACTCGTAAATCAGGTAAAGCCAGGCCTCCGGATCCTATTGGAAGGGAGAGTTTTACAAGTGATATTCTGGATTTCCTACCCTGCCACAGGAAAAACCGGAGTTGTGAATTGAATAAACTCAAATCGTTCTTTCTTAAAATTAAAGGAATATTTTGAAGGACATATAGAATTTTTGGTAATAAGATCATCTTATAAGCTGCTATGCGTCCAGACAAGGACAAGGGTAAAGTCTGCCAGTTCTTAAAACTGATTTAACCTTATTCAACACAGGAGGAATGTTCAGGGAATACCAGGAATCAGGATTACTTGAGACATTTATACCCAAATATCTAAATGAGTCATTCACTATAGAGAAGGGTACATTTATAGGAGAGCTGTCTGTGTGCCTTATCCAGAGAAGTTCAGATTTCTTTATATTTACCTTATACCCTGAAAAGGAACCAAACTGTTGTATAGTTGATAAAAGAGTAGGTAAATTTCTACGTAAATTAGAAAGATAAATGAGAATATCATCAGCATATAATGCTATTTTCAACTCCCGCCCAGCCACCCCAATCCCCTCCAATCTCTGTCTTATCATTATAGCAAAAGGTTCTATAGCAATATTAAAAAGGAGCGGGGAAAGGGGACACCCCTGCCTAGTCCCCCTATGCAGAATTATTTCTGGAGATAGCTGGCCATTTACTATCATTCTTGTGGAGGCTGTACGATAAAGTTTTTCAATAAACTTAGCAAATTTACCTTTTAGCCCAAATTGTTCTAATGAAAATAGAAGATGATCATGGTAAACTGAGTCAAAGGCCTTTTCGGCGTCAATAGCCAAGATTGCCAAGTCTGGAATACCTCCCTCCTCTGAATGATCAGCATCCGTACCATTCGCAAAGTAATCCAAGGTAAGCAGGAGTTCCCTTATTTTGGCCGCAGAGTTCCTATTCTTCATAAAACCAGCCTGATCTGGGCTAATAATCAAGGGAAGAAGGGACTGGAGTCTCTGGGCGAGAATCGTAGTCAACAATTTATAATCGGTGTTCATCAAAGCTATGGGTCTATATGACTCGACCATTCTTGCATCTTTGCCCTTTTTTAAAATTAAAGACGTATATGAAGCTGTAAAATTAGATGAGGGTTCATTTCCCTCTGTATATATATAGTTGAATAACAAGGTTAAATCAGGTATTACAGTGGAGGGTATCATTTTATAGAACTCATTAGGTATTCCATCCGGGCCAGGTGCTTTGTTATATGCCAAATTTTTAATTGCCTTTGCAACTTCTATTTCCGTAATGGGGGATTCAAGTTCCTTAATTAGACTAGGTGTTAATGTTGGAAAATAAATTTCTCCCCAGAACTTCTGACGTTCTGTGAGGTCAGAAGTCCTGGGGGAGTATATTCCCTTATAGTAATCATATAAAATTTGAACAAAATCCTGAGAGGAACTAAACATCTGTCCCTCTTTTTCTAGAGAATCTATTAACTGAGAGCCTAAATCCTGCCTCAGCAGTCTAGCCAGAAGTTTTCCCGTCTTGTTCCCATATTTGTAAAGTTTCGCAGAAAACCGAACTTCCTGCTGAGTAGATTTATAAAGTAGGAATGAGTCTCTCTCTTCTAATGCAGCAATATATTTAACCCATTTCTGAGACGTCTTTTCTAATAAATATGAGTTATATGCATTTGTAACTGCGCGAAGAAGTTCATTTTCGCGTTTTTTAAATTTCTTGGTACGCCTAATGGTATATGCCAAAATTTCCCCCCTCAACACTGCTTTAGCAGTTTCCCAAAACAAAGAAGGACGGGCTCTAGCCTCCGCATTAAACAAGGCAAAGTCCTGAAACTTAGTTTCGAGGAAACTTCTGAATCCAGAATCAGCAGACAAATATTTAGGAAAGAAAAAACGATTATTTGTATGTGAAGGGCCAGTCGTATAAATCTCAAAGCAAATTGGAGCATGATCCGATACCACAATAGGCAGAATTTGAGCTGATACTTTGTGTTTACAGAGTCTTTCATCAACCAAAAATAAATCAATCCGTGACAGTGATTTATGTGCTTTTGAGAGACATGTAAAATCACGTGTATCCGGATTCAATATCCTCCAAATATCCTTAACTCTCAAGTTAGAAAAAATCCTGGAGAACAACTTTGCCTCGAGATTATCTCTTTTGGTTTTTTTGATTAATGGCTGCTGCCTCATTCTATCAATTGGGTATTGAGGAGCCATATTAAAGTCACCAGCTAAAATTAAAAAACCCTCTGCACATGTCATAAGCCTGGCCTGAAGCGTATCCCAAAATGAGGGACTAAAAACATTTGGAGCATATACATTGCATAAAGTGTACAAAACATTAGCAACCTTAATTTTCAGTATGATATATCTCCCCTCCTCATCTGATTCACTTTGTATTATCTCATATTTGAGTTTTTTACCCAGAAGAATAGCAACTCCCCCTTTTCGGCTAGAACTAGATGAGAAAAAGACCTCCTTAACCCAAGAAGATTTTAGTTTAAGAATTTCTTGAGTCTTTAAGTGGGTTTCTTGTAAAAAAGCAATAGCAGTACTTATTTTCTTCAAATAGGAGATTATCATTTTTCTCTTAATAGGAGAAGTTAACCCTCCTATATTCCATGAGGTAAATTTAATCCCAGTCATTATAGTAGATATCTATGTTCCAGAAGGGAAGATGGTGAAGAAGAAGAGAAAAAAGAAGAAAAAAAAAAAAAAGAAAAAAAAAAGGGAAAAGGAAAACCCCAAAACATGCGACTGACCCACCTGAGCCGTATGTTGCCCATTTGCTGAAAAGGGCCCATCTTAAGGGAAAAAATGAAAAATAACAGATCTATTCTAATTTTTACCAATAGGAAAAAAAAACTAGATAGTGTGTCACCTCAACTGCTCAGGTGTGCAGTTTTTGGTGAAAAATGATTCTGCCGTACTGGCAGAATCAAAAAAATGCAAAGTGTTGTTGCACACAAGTCGTAACCTAGCAGGATGTAAAATTGTCGCTCGCAGCCCCTGCTGTATAAACTTAGTGCATACCGGAGCCAACTGCCTTCTTTTTGAGGCAGTTTCAGCTGCATAGTCCTGGAATAAAAGGATTTTTGTACCTTCCAGTAATATAGGTTGATTTTTACGAAAGGCTTGTAGGAATGTAATTTTGTCCTGGTAATTCAGGAATTTAGCTATGATTGGCCTTGGCCTCATATTTTCTTTGGATAAAGGTAATGACCCTAACCTGTGCACCCTTTCTATAACTGGCTGCGTTTGAGGTATGTTCAATAATGCTGGTAATGTTTGTGTTATGAATGTATTTAAATCCTCAAACTGCTTCCCCTCAGGTACCCCCACTACTTTCAAGCTATTGCGCCTGGCGCGATTTTCCAAGTCTTCTACTTTATTTTGCAATTTAGCAAGGGCTGAGGAAGTGGCTTCTAGTTTACTGTTTTGAGCTAGAGTGAGATCTTCTAAGTCAGATACTCTCTGTTCAACTTCAGAGAATCTTTCCGAGAATTGTTTGACTTCTGTAACTAGCTGCGCAATATCCTGTTTGATTTCTATTCTAAGTGAATCAAACTTAGGTGCGAGAGCAGCAGAGATATTTAAGACTAGAGACTGTGTATCAGCGGAATCAAGTAAATTTGATGATTCTTGGGTTACCAATTGTGGCTCACCCACAGGCTCTGTATTGGGTTTATGTTTTTTATCCCTTTGTCTAGCCGACATGACTGAAGGTGATGTGCGAGATTGTGTGTGTAGAAATTTATCCATAAAATAATGGGAGTGAATTGTGATAGGGTACAAAAAAAAAAAAAAAAAAGAAAGAAAGAGACAGACTAATCTACTGAAAAAAGGAGAGAGAAGTGAAGGATATGTGAAAAAGTGAGCACTTTTGTGTAGGTTATTTTCTCCTCTAAAAGGAGAGAAAGAAAAGAAAAATTAACCGTGAACTAAGTGAGTCAGGTTCAGTCAAGCTGGTGACAAGATAAGATATATCATATCACAGAGAAGGGGTCCTGCTGTGGAGCCCACAGTTTTCTAATCTTTAAGAAAGCCCTCAATAGTGATTAATATATCGTTTTAAATTTTCAGCTAAGAACAGAAAAAAACAGTATTTAGCAACTCAAGTCTCCTAGTCCTAGGCCATCAGGTCAATATTTTATAAATTTTAGAAAGAAATCAGCTTTTAAGGTACTTTTAAGCTAATTGATACTCAGATTATTTCACCTGTGTGTATCTGGCACACCAGATTACTTGTAGACTATTAACACACCTTTAAACTAAATGTAAATCACTGCTATGAAACCAGTGCTCCTGATAAATTTTAACAGAGCTTAATGTAGCTTTAAAAGTTGAGCAAAGCTATATAGGGTAATTCAATATTATAATATGTTTGCTGTGGGTCTGTGAATAAAAGAAACCCCCAGTCAATTAGTAACAGTCTGAATGGTTCAGGAAATATGAAGATACAATGTTTCACATTTTGCTGCTACAAATTAACAACATACAGTTTCCAAGAGAAATATATACCAATTAGAAACTAGGGGGTTCTAAATTTTAAGTTGTCATAAATACAACCTAAAGAAAACAAACCTAGCAAATTTAGGTATTATAAAGCGCTTATAGGCCAGTAGCCGTTATTTAAGTCAGGGTCAAACACACCTCTAAACTAAATATATTTTACTTTTTTGAAGTCAGTACTCATAGTATATTTTAACACCGCTGGATGTGTCTTCAAAACTTAGGTAGAACTACATGGAGTGGCCCGGTGTTATAGTACACTTGCTATGGATCTGAGAGAGAAGCAAGCGAAAACCCCCAGTCAGTTAGTAACAAACTAAATAATTCAAGAATAAAATAATACAATGTTTCACTGCTATAAATTAACAACATGCACTTTCATGGAAAAATATATAGCAGTTAGAAACTAAGGGGTTCTAGGTTTTATCGTAAATAACAGCTAAAGAAAACAGATCTAACAAAATTAAATGTTGTACAGTGCTTGCAAGCAATAGCCGTTATTTATATCAAAGTCAAGCCGGCTGTCATAGCTTATAGATTATATGCAAACCCCAGCAAAGGAAAAAAAAAAAAAAGGAACAAGTAATAAGGGTCCAGTACTGAGTCAAGTCATTTCAGGATAGAGGCGGCTAAAAAGGAAAAACTGCAAGTTTTATCCCAGGAGTTCTACGTTACCCAGAACCAATAGACCAAGCTTTGAGCAGGGGATAACCAGCGATCATCAGCCTCAGCCCCCCCTCACGCAGCATCGGTGGGAAGGGGAGCGTCTTCCAGGTCGAGGGAACAGCGTTTGCCGAAAAACAAATCAGCAGACTGCAATACACAGATACCAATAACCTCGTCTCCTGCGTCTTTTTCAAGAAAGCCGGTCAGCTACTCTCAGGGGTGTGACTCATATGCTGCCACAGTCACTCCGCCAGCCGACACCGACAGCACTCCTGAGTCTCAAACACCTTGGCTAGAGGCAGAAGAAAGAAGGCAGAGGCGGGAAAGAGGGCATCCACAGCTACCACTCCAGCAGCTCCACGTTATCCTCCCCGGAGCCAGCCCTGCACCAGGGATCGACCCGTCTCCTCCAGCAGTGGCCCCCCCTCACGCAGCACCGGTGGGAGGGGGAATGCCACTTCAGCGCAGGGATGCAAGTAAAAAGAGAAACAACAGGCTACACCATCCGCACCCACTGTTCCAGCCACAGTGCCGGTGTGAAGTACAGGTAACTCCAGCTCCAACTCCTAGGTATTCAGTAAACACAGGAGAGCGGTAAGTTCTCAGAGTCCACACAACTTATGATAAGTGCAGCGCCTCTCAGCTCCGTCCTCGGTTTCAGTTTATTCAGCAGTGATCGGGAGTTTGACTTGTCTTTTAGTTGAACACTTCTTCTTGGGTTGCCCCGGCTTAATAAGGAGATTGTGTGACAACAGCCGTTTTTTAAAGAGTATTAATTTTACTGTAATGTTAGGTCCTTTTTCAGAGCTGCTATCTGCAGCTATTTAGTGCAATGTCAGGGCACTATGGAGTTTCCAGCAGCGGTGATATTCAGCAATACAAGCCACCCTAAACTAGAGGGTTTTGGGCGCGGTTCCACACCAACAGCTTGTAGGTAGGAGAGATCAGGACAGGTGCAGCACCTGATCACACACCTGTGCTCCTCCTCCGGAAACTCAGCAAGAGCATGCCCAGTGTACATAGATTTTAAGTGGAACAATGGCATTACAGGGACAGTAAAAGCAAAATTAAGCTTTCATGGTTCAGAAAGAACATGTAATTTTTTTTAACAATTTTCCAATTTACTTCGCTTATTTAATTTGCTTTGCTCTTTTGGTATCCATTTTTTAAAAGCATACATAGGTAGGCTCATAAGCAATGCAGTACTGTGAGCTAGCTGCTTGTCACAGTCTCACCCAATGTGTTCAGCTAGGCCCCAGTAAAGAATTGCTCTCCTTCAACAAAGGATACCAAGAGAATGAAGGACATTTGATAATAGAAGTAAATCTGACAATTGTATGTATCTGAAAGTCTTCTGTGAAGAAGAGGTATGTTATTTTTGCAGACACAAATTCACAGTTTTGAGAACAACAAAACCAATAATATGCGATAAGATCTTCAAGATGGAAAAATTGCTCAAAATAATCTGACATTGTGAATGGATTTAATGGAATTAGTTTACCCAAAAAAATAAACATTGCAGCCATGAATATACAGCATACAGGTATATAATTTAAAATAAATGTATTTTTCTGGATGAACGACCTTTAGATTATAATGTATCTTAAATAAAAACTATCTTTAGATATATTTTTCCTTAAAAAGCATTTCACTTAAAAAAAAAATCATATTTAAATAAAATAAAAAAATCACTGATTTTTTTCCTCCCTGATTGAAAGTAAACGGCATTGGCTGATAAAGATAATTCCTAGAGATGTATTGGGTGGTTCTACTACATCATCTACTACAATTTTTTTAAACCCCGCTTCCCCTACCTTCTTGTTCTGTATAGTGCATTGGACTTTTAAAAATCACTATCATGCAATCACCAATCTTCCTGATGGAAGAAAGGCCCTTGAGAAAGAAGATCTGTTCTGAGAGAAAGCCTCCAAAGCAGGCATGAGTACATTTGCATTAGAGTTGAAAATCAAATCCTGCAAGGCTTTGACAAAACAAATCAGAATTGCTGAGGCATGTTCTTCTTTGATCCTGGCTATCAACCTGCATAGTAACACAAATGGAGAAAAGATGTACATCAGGTTGAACATCTAAGAACCACTAGAGCATCTATTAGATCCGCATATGGAACCCGAGACCTGAAACCATATTGGTGCAGCTTGTAATTTAAGGAAGAGGCCATGAGATCTATCTCTGGCAACCCCCAAAGTCTCACTATCTGGTTGAACACCTCCTGGTTCAACCCGTGATGTGAATAACTGATATCCTGCAATGGTAACCAGAGTACTGGTTCGATTACTGATGTGAGCCATTGCTGGGACATGGTCGGACTGGAATTGAAGGATTCCTGCCTGAGGTCGGGCCAAATTTGTAGAGCTCTAAAGATTTCTCTTAGTTCCAGAATGTTTATTGGTAACCTTGTGTCCTGAGAGAGAACACTCCCTGACTGCACACCAACCTAGAAAGCTAGCAATTGTGGAGATCACTATCACACTGGACAAAGAAAGGAGCCCCTGAACAAATTGCTGAGCCTACCACCAGGTTAATGTTTGTCTTGTGATCTAATAGGATCCTCTGAGGCATATTCTCATGATCCTCATTCCACTGATTCACTATCTGCAGTTGGAGGGACCAACGATTAAATCTGGCTGCATCTGATGCAGCAACCATTAGACCCACTACTTTCATGCATTAAGAAACAAAAGGAAAAGGATTAAGTTTAAGATGAGGACAGGCCTTTTGCAACTTTAGTCTGTGCTGATCTGTCAGAGACAAACTCATAGTCACTGAATCGATTATTAACCTCAGAAAAGACACACAGATCTGAGGAGTTAAGGAGCTCTTTGGAAGATTTTCAACTGACTGTAAAGCAGTTAAAGAACTGCTTGAGTGTGAAACGCAGCAAGATAAAAACAGAATTTATGCTTACCTGATAAATTACTTTCTCCAACGGTAAGTCCGGTCCACGGCGTCATCCTTACTTGTGGGAATATCTCTTCCCCAACAGGAAATGGCAAAGAGTCCCAGCAAAGCTGGCCATATAGTCCCTCCTAGGCTCCGCCCACCCCAGTCATTCGACCGACGGACAGGAGGAAAAAACAGGAGAAACTATAGGGTGCCGTGGTGACTGTAGTTAGAAAAAATAATTCATCAAACCTGATTAAAAAACCAGGGCGGGCCGTGGACCGGACACACCGTTGGAGAAAGTAATTTATCAGGTAAGCATAAATTCTGTTTTCTCCAAAATTGGTGTGTCCGGTCCACGGCGTCATCCTTACTTGTGGGAACCAATACCAAAGCTTTAGGACACGGATGAAGGGAGGGAGCAAATCAGGTTACCTAAACAGAAGGCACCACCGCTTGCAAAACCTTTCTCCCAAAAATAGCCTCCGAAGAAGCAAAAGTATCAAATTTGTAAAATTTGGCAAAAGTGTGCAGTGAAGACCAAGTCGCTGCCTTACATATCTGATCAACAGAAGCCTCGTTCTTGAAGGCCCATGTGGAAGCCACAGCCCTAGTAGAGTGAGCTGTGATTCTTTCAGGAGGCTGCCGTCCGGCAGTCTCGTAAGCCAATCGGATGATGCTTTTAAGCCAAAAGGAAAGAGAGGTAGAAGTCGCTTTTTGACCTCTCCTTTTACCAGAATAGACGACAAACAGAGAAGATGTTTGTCTGAACTCTTGTAGCTTCTAAATAAAATTTTAGAGCACGGACTACATCTAAATTGTGTAGCAAACGTTCCTTCTTTGAAACTGGATTCGGACACAAAGAAGGTAAAACTATCTCCTGGTTAATATTTTTGTTGGAAACAACCTTTGGAAGAAAACCAGGCTTCGTACGCAAAACAACCTTATCTGAATGGAACACCAGATAGGGCGGAGTACACTGCAGAGCAGATAACTCAGAAACTCTTCTAGCAGAAGAAATAGCAACCAAAAACAAAACTTTCCAAGATAACAACTTAATATCTATGGAATGTAAAGGTTCAAACGGAACCCCTTGGAGAACTGAAAGAACTAGATTTAAACTCCAGGGAGGAGTCAAAGGTCTGTAAACAGGCTTGATCCTAACCAGAGCCTGAACAAATGCTTGAACATCTGGCACAGCTGCCAGTCGTTTGAGTAGTAAGACAGATAAAGCAGAAATATGTCCCTTTAGAGAACTCGCTGATAATCCTTTATCCAAACCTTCTTGTAGAAAGGAAAGGATCTTAGGAATTTTGTTCTTATTCCATGGAAATCCCTTGGATTCACACCAGCAGATATATCTTTTCCATATTTTATTGTAAATTTTTCTAGTTACCGGTTTTCTGGCTTGAACCTGAGTATCTATCACAGAATCTGAAAACCCACGCTTTGATAGAATCAAGCGTTCAATCTCCAAGCCGTCAGCTGGAGGGAGACCAGATTTGGATGTTCGAATGGACCCTGTACAAGAAGGTCCTGTCTCAAAGGTAGCTTCCATGGTGGAACCGATGACATATTCACCAGGTCTGCATACCAAGTCCTGCGTGGCCACGCAGGAGCTATCAAGATCACCGAGGCCCTCTCCTGCTTGATCCTGGCTACCAGCCTGGGAATGAGAGGAAACGGTGGAAACACATAAGCTAGGTTGAAGGTCCAAGGCGCTACTAGTGCATCCACTAGAGTCGCCTTGGGATCCCTGGATCTGGACCCGTAGCAAGGAACCTTGAAGTTCTGACGAGACGCCATCAGATCCATGTCTGGAATGCCCCATAATTGAGTTAATTGGGTAAAGATCTCCGGGTGAAGTTCCCACTCCCCCGGATGGAATGTCTGACGACTCAGATAATCCGCCTCCCAGTTTTCCACTCCTGGGATGTGGATCGCAGATAGGTGGCAGGAGTGATCCTCTGCCCATTCTATTATCTTGGTCACTTCTCTCATCGCCAGGGAACTCCTTGTTCCCCCCCTGATGATTGATATAAGCAACAGTCGTCATGTTGTCTGATTGGAATCTTATAAATCTGGCCTTTTTTAGTTGAGGCCAAGCCCTGAGAGCATTGAATATCACTCTCAGTTCCAGAATGTTTATCGGGAGAAGAGACTCTTCCTGAGACCATAGTCCCTGAGCTTTCAGGGATTCCCAGACCGCGCCCCAGCCCGCTAGACTGGCGTCGGTCGTGACGATGACCCACTCTGGTCTGCGGAAGCTCATTCCCTGGGACAGGTGGTTCAGGTTTAGCCACCAACGGAGTGAGTCTCTGGTCTTCTGATCTACTTGAATCACTGGAGACAAGTCTGTATAGTCCCCATTCCACTGTTTGAGCATGCACAGTTGTAATGGTCTTAGATGAATTCGCGCAAAAGGAACTATGTCCATTGCTGCAACCATCAACCCTACTACTTCCATGCACTGAGCTACGGAAGGACGAGGAATAGAATGAAGAACTTGACAAGCGTTTAGAAGTTTTGACTTTCTGACTTCTGTCAGGAAAATCCTCATTTCTAAAGAATCTATTATTGTTCCCAAGAAAGGAACTCTTGTCGACGGAGACAGGGAACTTTTTACTATGTTCACCTTCCATCCGTGAGATCTGAGAAAGGCCAGAACGATGTCTGTGTGAGCCTTTGCCTTTGAGAGAGACGACGCTTGTATTAGAATGTCGTCCAAGTAAGGTACTACTGCAAATGCCCCTTGGTCTTAGAACCGCTAGAAGGGACCCGAGTACCTTTGTGAAAATCCTTGGAGCAGTGGCTAACCCGAATGGGAGGGCCACAAACTGGTAATGTTTGTCCAGAAAGGCGAACCTTAGGAACTGATGATGATCCTTGTGGATAGGAATATGTAGATACGCATCCTTTAGGTCCACGGTAGTCATAAATTGACCTTCCTGGATTGTAGGTAGAATCGTTCGAATGGTCTCCATTTTGAACGATGGAACCCTGAGAAATTTGTTTAGGATCTTTAAATCCAGAATTGGTCTGAAAGTTCCCTCTTTTTGGGAACTACAAACAGATTTGAGTAAAATCCCATTCCCTGTTCCGCCGTTGGAACTGGATGTATCACTCCCATTTTTAACAGGTCTTCTACACAATGTAAGAATGCCTGTCTCTTTATTTGGTTTGAGGATAAGTGAGACATGTGGAACCTTCCCCTTGGGGGTAGTTCCTTGAATTCCAGAAGATAACCCTGAGAGACTATTTCTAGTGCCCAGGGATCCTGAACATCTCTTGCCCAAGCCTGAGCAAAGAGAGAGAGTCTGCCCCCTACTAGATCCGGTCCCGGATCGGGGGCTACTCCTTCATGCTGTTTTGTTAGCAGCAGCAGGCTTCTTGGCCTGCTTACGCTTGTTCCAGCCTTGCATCGGTTTCCAGGCTGGTTTGGTTTGTGAAGCATTACCCTCTTGTTTAGAGGATGCAGAATTAGAGGCCGGTCCGTTCCTGAAATTGCGAAAGGAACGAAAATTAGACTTATTCTTGGCTTTGAAAGGCCTATCTTGTGGGAGGGCGTGGCCCTTTCCCCCAGTGATGTCTGAGATAATCTCTTTCAATTCTGGCCCAAAGAGAGTTTTACCCTTGAAGGGGATACTAAGCAATTTTGTCTTGGATGATACATCCGCTGACCAAGACTTTAGCCAAAGCGCTCTGTGCGCCACAATTGCAAACCCTGAATTTTTCGCCGCTAATCTAGCTAATTGCAAAGCGGCGTCTAAAATAAAAGAATTAGCCAACTTGAGTGCGTGTACTCTGTCCATAACCTCCTCATACGGAGTCTCTCTACTGAGCGACTTTTCTAGTTCCTCGAACCAGAACCACGCTGCTGTAGTGACAGGAACAATGCACGAAATGGGTTGCAGGAGGTAACCTTGCTGTACAAAAATCTTTTTAAGCAAACCCTCCAATTTTTTATCCATAGGATCTTTGAAAGCACAATTATCCTCGATAGGAATAGTAGTGCGCTTGTTTAGAGTAGAAACTGCCCCCTCGACCTTAGGGACTGTCTGCCATAAGTCCTTTCTGGGGTCAACCATAGGAAATAATTTCTTAACTATAGGAGGGGGGACAAAAGGTATGCCGGGCTTCTCCCACTCCTTATTCACTATGTCCGCCACCCGCTTGGGTATAGGAAAAGCGTCGGGGTGCACCGGAACCTCTAGGAACTTGTCCATCTTGCATAATTTTTCTGGAATGACCAGGTTGTCACAATCATCCAGCGTAGATAACACCTCCTTAAGCAGTGCGCGGAGATGCTCTAATTTAAATTTAAATGTCACAACATCAGGTTCAGCTTGTTGAGAAATTTTTCCTGAATCTGAAATTTCCCCATCTGACAAAACCTCCCTCATGGCCCCTTCAGATTGGTGTGAGGGTATGACAGAGCAATTATCATCAGCGCCCTCCTGCTCTTCAGTGTTTAAAACAGAGCAATCACGCTTTCTCTGATATGTAGGCATTTTGGATAAAATATTTGCTATGGAGTTATCCATTACTGCCGTCAATTGTTGCATAGTAATAGGCATTGGCGCGCTAGAAGTACTAGGGGCAAAAACTGGCGTAGACACAGAAGGAGATGATGTAGAACTATGTCTACTCCCTTCATCTGATGAAACATCTTGGGCAATTTTACTATCTGTGGCAGCACTGTCCTTACTTTGTTTGGACGCTATGGCACAATTATCACACAATTTTGAAGGGGGAGACACATTGACTTTCATACATATAGAACATAGCTTCTCTGAAGGTACAGACATGTTAAACAGGCTTAAACTTGTCAAAAAAAGCACAAAAACCGTTTTAAAACAAAAACGTTACTGTCTCTTTAAATTTTAAACAGTGCACACTTTATTACTGAATATGTGAAAAAGTATGAAGGAATTGTTCACCACAGTGTCTTAAAGCATTAAAAGTATTGCACACCAAATTTCAGAGCTTTAACCCTTAAAATAACGAAACCGGAGCCGGTTACAGTTTTAACCCCTCTACAGTCCCAGCTACAGCCTTTGCTGCGACTTTACCAAACCCAGGGGGGAATACGATACCAAATGAAGCCTTCTAGGAACCTTTCCAACTATTTTCAGATCCACACACATGCATCTGCATGTATTGCTCTCAAAAGTAACTGCGCAGTAATGGCGCGAAAATGAGGCTCAGCCTACAACTGGGAAGGCCCTTCCTGACTGGAAAGGTGTCTAACTCAGTGCCTGACGTTAAAAAAACGTTCCCCAAGCTTATAAGTGTGAATTTCAAGCATAAACATGTATAAAATGCTCAAATAAAGCAATCGATTTTGCCCATAAAAGTGTCTACCAGTTTTACAGCCCATATTAAGCCCTTTATTCTGTTTGAGACTAAGAAAATGGCTTACCGGTCCCCATGAGGGGAAATGACAGCCTTCCAGCATTACACAGTCTTGTTAGAAATATGGCTAGTCATACCTTAAGCAGAAAAGTCTGCTAACTGTTTCCCCCAACTGAAGTTACTTCATCTCAACAGTCCTATGTGGAAACAGCGAATGATTTTAGTTACTGCTGCTAAAATCATCTTCCTCTCACAAACAGAACTCTTCATCTTTTTCTGTTTCAGAGTAAATAGTACATACCAGCACTATTTTAAAATAACAAACTCTTGATAGTAGAATAAAAAAACTACAACTAAACACCACATACTCTTAACCATCTCCGTGGAGATGTTGCCTGTGCAACGGCAAAGAGAATGACTGGGGTGGGCAGAGCCTAGGAGGGACTATATGGCCAGCTTTGCTGGGACTCTTTGCCATTTCCTGTTGGGGAAGAGATATTCCCACAAGTAAGGATGACGCAGTGGACCGGACACACCAATGTTGTAGAAAAGAACCACAGTCAACAATGTTGCTAGAACCTTGGTAAATACTCTGGACTGGTAGCTTTTGCCAGACCAAATGGAAACGCCACAAACTTATAATGCTTTGTTCAAGGTTTTGAGATCCAAGATAGGCTAGATTGCTTAAGCTGGATCTGGAACAATAACTTCTAAGTTTTCAGATACTTCACACAAGCCAGGAAGGCTTGGGCCTTTATAGGAATTATTTTTCTTTGAGGAAGCTTTGACTGAAAGCTTATCTGATACCTCTGAGAAATGATTTCCAACTTGCAAAGATCCTGAATAGACCGATCCCAGACCTCCTAAAAAAAAATTAAGTCTGCCCACTGCCAGACACTGGTCTGGAATGGGGGATGCACCTTCAAGTGGACTTGAAGGCTGGAGTTGACGTCTTGGTCTGCTTGCTTTTAGACAAAAGGGGTTGAGATTCCAGGTAGTTTTGGGGGAACTTGAAGTCTGGGCAGAGGAGGAAGTATTTTGATTGTTAGATTGCCAAAAGAAACAAAAACATAATTTATGCTTACCTGATAAATGTATTTCTCTTGTAGTGTATCCAGTCCACGGATCATCTATTACTTATGGGATATTCTCCTTCCCAACAGGAAGTTGCAAGAGGATCACCCAAGCAGAGCTGCTATATAGCTCCTCCCCTCACATGTCATATCCAGTCATTCGACCGAAACAAGACAAAAAAGGAGAAACCATAGGGTGCAGTGGTGACTGTAGTTTAATTAAAATTTAGACCTGCCTTAAAAGGACAGGGCGGGCCGTGGACTGGATACACTACAAGAGAAATAAATTTATCAGGTAAGCATAAATTATGTTTTCTCTTGTTAAGTGTATCCAGTCCACGGATCATCCATTACTTATGGGATACCAATACCAAAGCTAAAGTACACGGATGATGGGAGGGACAAGGCAGGTACTTAAACGGAAGTGACCACTGCCTGTAAAAAACCCTTTCTCCCAAAAATAGCCTCCGAAGAAGCAAAGTATCAAATTTGTTAAATTTGAAAAAGTATGAAGCGCAGACCAAGACTCCGTCTTGTAAATCTGTTCAACAGAAGCCTCCTTCTAAAAAGGCCCAAGTGAAAACCACAGCTCTAGTATAATGAGCTGTAATCCCTTCAGAAGGCTACTGTCCAGCAGTCTCATAAGCTAAATGAATTATGCTTTTTAACCAAAAGGACAGAGAGGTTGCTGAAGTCTTTTGACCTCTCCTCTGTCCAGAATAGACAACAAACAAGGTGAATGTTTGATGAAAATCTGTAGTAGCTTGTAAGTAAAACTTTAAAGCACGAGCCACGTCCAAATTGTGTAATAGACGTTCCTTCTTTGAAGAAGGATTAGGATACAAGAACGGAACAACAATCTCTTGAGTGATATTCTTGTTAGATACCACCTTAGGTAAAAACCCAGGTTGGTACGCAGGACTACCTTATCCGTACGGAGGACCAGATAAGGAGAATCACATTGTAACGCAGATAACTCGGATACTCTACGAGCCGAGGAAATAGCTACCAAGAAGGAACTTTCCAAGATAAAAGTTTGATATCTATGGAATGAAAAGGTTCAAACGGAACTCCTAGAAGAACCTTAAGAACCAGGTTTAAGCTCCATGGCGGAGCAACAGTTTTAAACACAGGCTTGGTTCTAACGTCTAGAATACCTGTCAGACGTTTGTGCAAAAGAATAGACAGTAGAAATCTGTCCTTTTAAGGAACTAGCTGACAACCCTTTCTCAAAATCATCTTGGAGAAAAGATAATATCCTGGGAATCCAGACTTTACTCCATGAGTAACCCTTGGATTCATAACAATAAGATATTTACACCATATCTATGTTAATTTTTCCTAGAGACAGGCTTTCATGCCTGTATTAAGGTATCAATGACTGACTCGGAGAAGCCATGCTTTGATAACATCAAACGTTCAGTCTCCAGGCAGACCAACTCAGATTAGTTATATTTAGATGGTTGAAAGGACCCTGAGGTAGAGGGTCCTGTCTCAGAAGCAGAGACCATGGTGGAAAGGATGACATGTCCACCAGATCTGCATACCAGGTCCTGCGTGGCCACGCAGGCGCTGTCAAAAAACGCCAAAGCACTCTCCTGCTTGATCTTGTGCAAACACCTCTGGAGGGAATTCCCACTCCCCCGGATGAAAAGTCTGACGACTTAGAAAATCCGTCTCCCAGTTCTCAACACCTGGGATATGTATAGCTGATAGACAAGAGTGAGTCTCTGTCCAGTGAATTATTTTAAGACTTCTAACATCGCTAGGGAACTTCTGTTCCCCCTTGATGGTTGATGTAAGCCACAGTCGTGATATTGTCCGACTGAAATATGATGTACCTCAGAGTTGCTAACTGAGGCCAAGTCTGAAGAGCATGGAATATCGCTCCCAGTTCCAGAATATTCATTGGAAGGAGGGTCTCCTCCTGAGTCCACTATCCCTGAGCCTTCAGGGAGTTCCAGACTGTATCCCAACCTAAAAGGCTGGCATCTGTTGTAACAATTGTCCCATCTGACCTGCGGAAGGTCATACCCTTGGACAGATGGACCCGAGATAGTCACCAGAGAAGAGAATCTCTGATCTCTTGGTCCAGATTTAACAGGAGAACAAATCTGTGTAATCCCCGTTCCTCTGACTGAGCATGCATAGTTGCAGCGGTCTGAAATGTAGTACGTGCAAACGATACTATGTCCCTTGCCGTTACCATTAAGCCGATTACATTCATGTACTGAGCCACCAAAGGGCGCGGATGGAATGAAGAACACGGCAGAAATTTAGAAACTTTGACAACCTTGACTCCGTCAGGTAAATTTTCATTTCTACAAAATCTATCAGAATCCCTAGGAGGGAAACCCTTGAGATTGGGGATAGAGAACTCTTTCCTTGTTCACTTTCCACTCATGCGATCTCAGAAATGCCAGTACTACGTCTGTATGAGACTTGGCAACTTGGATGTTTGACGCCTGTATCAGGATGTCGTCTAAATAAGGGGCCATTTTTATGCCCCGCGGCCTAAGGACCGCCAAATCGACCCCAGAACCTCCATAAAGATTCTTGGGGCTGTAGTTAACCCAAGGAAAGAGCTACAAACTGGTAATGCCTGTCTAGAAAGGCAAACATGAAAAACGATGGTGATCTTTATGCATCGTAATGTGAGGATAAGCATCCTTCAAATCCATTGTAGTCCTCTATTGACTCTCCTGGATCATAGTTAAAATGGTACGAATAGTTTCCAACTTAAATGATGGAATCTAAGGAATTTGTTTAAGATCCTTAGATCCAAAATAGATCTGAAGGTTCCCTCTCCTTGGGAACCACAAACAGATTTGAGTAAAAATTCTATCCCTGTTCCTCCCCTGGAACTGGATGGGTCTCGTATACAGTGTAAGAATGCCTCTTTCTTTATCCGGTTTGCAGATAATTGTGAAAGGGGAAATCTCCCCTTTTTTGGGGGGGAAAAGCTTTGAAATCCAGAAAGTATCTCTGTGATATAATTTCCAATGCCCAGGGATCCTGGGCCTCTCTCTCTCGCCCACGCCTGGGCGAAAAATGAAAGTCTGCCCCCTACAGGATCCGTTACCGGATAGGGAGCCGTTCTACATGCTGTCTTAGAGGCAGCAGCAGGCCCCTTGGCCTGCTTATCTTTGTTCCAGGTCCGGTTGTCACCAGACCGTGTTGGACTAAGCAAAAGTTCCCTCTTGATTTGCCTTAGAGGAAATTGATGCCACGCCTGCCTTGAAGTTTCGAAAGGCACGAAAATTAGACTTTTTGGCCCTTGATTTGGACCTGTCCTGAGGAAGGGCATTACCTTTTCCTCCAGTGATATTAGCAATAATCTCCTTCAAACCAGGGCCGGATAGGGTCTGCCCCTTGAAGGGAAGTTAAATAGCTTATTTAGTAAAGTCACGACAGCTGACCATAATATAAGCCATAGCGCTGTGTGCGCCAGCATAGTAAAAACAGAATTCTTAGCCGTTAGTTTAGACAAAAAAAAACAAGGCATCAGAAACAAAGGAATTGGCTAGCTTAAGTGCTCTAAGCTTGTCAAGAAATCATCCAATGGAGTCGCTACCTGTAAAGCCTCATCCAGAGACTCAAACCAGAACGCCGCAGCAGCAGTGACAAAAGCAATGCATGCAAGGGGCTGCAGGATAAAACCTTGTTGAATAAACATTTTCCTAAGGTAACCCTCTAATTTTTTATCCATTGGATCTAAAAAAGCACAACTGTCCTCGACAGGGTAAGTGGTACGCTAGCTAGAGTAGAAACTCTTCTCTCCACCTTAGGAACTGTCTGCCATAAGTCCCGTGTGGTGGCAACTATTAGAAACATTTTTCTAAAAATAGGAGGGGAAAAGAACGGCACACCTGGTCTATCCCATTCCTAATTAATAATTTTAGTAAACCTCTTTAGGTATTGGAAAAACATCAGTACACACCGGCACTGCATAGTATTTATCCAGTCTACACAATTTCTCTGGCACTGCGATTGTACACAGTCAATCAGAGCAGCTAAAACCTCCCTGAGCAACAAGTGGAGGTTCTCAAGCATAAATTTTAAATGTAGAAATATCAGAATCAGGTTAAATCATCTTCCCTGAGTCAAAAATATCACCCACAGACCGAAGCTCCCCAGCTTCTGCATATTATGAGGCAGTATCAGACATGGTTCTTAAAGCGTCTGTATGCTCTGTAACTATCCCCAGAGCTATCTTGCTTTCCTTTAATTTCAGGTAGTCTGACTAATACCGCTGCCAGTGTATTATTCACAACCTTTGCCATGTCTTGTAAAATAAACGCTATGGGCGCCCTTTATGTACTTGGCGCCATTTGAGCGTGAGTCCCTGAAGCGGGAGTCGAAGGATCTGACACGTGGGGAGAGTTAGTTGGCATAACGTCCCCCTCGACAGAATCCTCTGGTAAATAAACGCTATGGGCGCCCTTGATGTACTTGGCGCCATTTGAGCGTGAGTCCCTAAAGCGGGAGTCAAAGGGTCTGACACGTGGGGAGAGTTAGTCGGCATAACTTCCCCCTCGACAGAATCCTCTGGTGATAATGTTTTTAAAGACAAAAAATGATCTTTATTGTTTAACATGAAAGCAGTACATCTGGTACACATTCTAAGATGGGGTTCCACCATGGCTTTTAAACATAATGAACACAGAGCTTCCTCTATGTCAGACATGTTAGAACAGACTAATAATGAGACTAGTAAGCTTGGAAAACACTTTAAATCAGGTTAACAAGCAAATATAAAAAACGTTACTGTGCTTTTAAGAGAAACAAATTTTGTCAAAATTTGAAAAACAGTGAAAAAAGGCAGTAAATCAAACGAAATTTTTACAGTATATGTAATAAGGTAACAGAGCATTGCACCCACTTGCAAATGGATGATTAACCCCTTAATGCAAAAAACAGATAAAAAAAACAACATAGACGTTTTTAAACAGACACAACAAAACTGCCACAGCTGAGCTGTGGATTACCTTCCCTATAAACGATTTTGGAAGTCTTTTTAGCCCTTTAGAGATGTCCTGTAGTAATCATGGGACTGCTGAGGGAATCTGGATGATTCATTTTGTAATTTTAACTGCGCAAAAAAGCTCTAAATTAGGTCCCTCCCACTCATATTACAACAGTGGGAAGCCTCAGTTAACTGTTTCTATGCAGAATTTAAGCCAGCCATGTGGAAAAATTAGGCCCCAATAAGTTTTATCACCAAACATATGTCAAAAAACGATTAAACATGCCAGCAAATGTTTTAAAACACATTTTTAAAAGAGTATGTATCTCTATTAATCAGCCTGACACCAGTTGCTTTCACTGCATTTAAGGCTATACTAACATTACAGTTTTATCACCAATGTACGTTAAAAAACGATTAAACATGCCAGCAAACGTTTTAAAACACATTTTTATGAGAGTATGTATCTCTATTAATAAGCCTTATACCAGTCGCTATCACTGCATTTAAGGCTTTACTTACATTACTTCGGTATCAGCAGTATTATCTTAGTCAATTCCATTCCTTAGAAAAATATTGTACAGCACATACCTTATTTGCAGGCAAAACTGCACGCCATTCCCCCCCTGAAGTACCTCACTCCTCAGAATGTGTGAGAACAGCAAATGGATCTTAGTTACTTCTGCTAAGATCATAGAAAAACGCAGGCAGAGTCTTCTTCCAAATACTGCCTGAGATAAACAGCACACTCCGGTGACATTTAAAAATAACAAACTTTTGATTGAAGAAATAAACTAAGTATAAAACACCACAGTCCTCTCACGACCTCCATCTATGTTGAGGGTTGCAAGAGAATAACTGGATATGACATGTGAGGGGAGGAGCTATATAGCAGCTCTGCTTGGGTGATCCTCTTGCAACTTCCTGTTGGGAAGGAGAATATCCCATAAGTAATGGATGATCCGTGGACTGGATACACTTAACAAGAGAAAAGAGGCTTTTTATACTGAGGAAGAAAAGCTCTTTTACCCTCAGTGACTATGGAAATAATAGCTTCCAGTCTGGCCCAAACTTAATTTTACCCTGAAAGGGCAAAGATAGAAAAATGTGTTTAGAAACCATGCCAGCAAACCAAGACGTAAGCCATAAAGGTTGGCAAAAATGAAAAAAAAAACCAGCATTTTTTTTGCATTAATGCAAACTATTTCCATAGCTGTGTCACAAATAAAGTTGTTTGCAGGTCCCAGGAGCTTGAGTTGATCCTGGATCTCTTCAAGATTAGTTTCCCCACAAATTAGTTATGATAGGTTGTCACACCAAACCGCAGTAGCAATGTATGTATGTATCATAAATTGGAGAAAGAGTGGTGTAAAAGGCCAGGAGTTTTATTAACTTCCATTCATCAGTGTTATCTTGTAGGCAATTTCAATAGGAATGCACGAAATAACCTGTGCATATTGAAGTCCAAAGTCTAGCAAGCAGTAACCCATTTGTGGGGACCGGACTGTGCGTATCACTGTGAAAGTAAACCAGTATCCAGTATGACATATAACTTATATATAGTATTACTGTATCGCCATTAAGTCCCAAACTGCTAGTCAACAAACAAATATAACACAGGAGCAAGTAGCTCTGCACTCACCGAGTGTCTGGTTGGTAGATCGGAGCGTTAGCGTGTAGCCAGTATTCATAGGCGTCTTGCCAGAATTCAGCATTAGCAGCAGAGGCGGTTTCCTCTTCTCCTCTACGTTGCTGTTAGATGGCGTACCATGTGGCTCTGTCCAACCTATCAGAGAAAGAACCGGCTGTATGGATGTATGTATGTATGTATGTATATAGCTATAATCCTATAAAATAAGAGACACTATAAGGTGCTCAGACAAATTGGTTATCTACCTAATACAGTGTAAATGTGGCAAGCAATATGTAGGGGAGTCCGAAAGACCCCTACGAGACCGGATTCGTGAACATATCTGGTCGATTGAAAATCACGATCTAGATAGGAACAAAGATCTCCCTATACCAAAACACTTCATCACCTGTAATGGGGGAGATCTGAAGTGTTTTTCATATATGGGTATAGATAAATTGAAAAGGAACTGGAGAGGGGGAAATGCACAGTCAGAATTACTTAAAAAGGAGACCAAATGGATCTTCGATTTAAAATCACTTAAACCAAACGGCTTAAACTTAGACTTCGATATAGGATGTTTTCTTAGAGAATAAATCCTGTCTGTCTCTTTCCCTTTATTCTTGCCCCCCCCTTTTTCTTGTAAATTAATTTTTTACTAATTATATTGCGGACTTTAAATATCCGTTTAGATTACTGTATGGTTCTCTATTAGGATATACTTGAGAAGAAATATGAATTGATACTGGAAAATATAATTGGCATAGATAGTTGTTTCCTACTATTATAACCCATATTTTAAAATTATTCTTCCCAGCGGATTGTGTTTTAGGCTGAATAATATAGAGGGTGCAAGTGAAAAATGAAAATAAATTGCCCTTTTTGCATGTTTGTGTTTCTATATATTAAACTCTTTTATAAGAAAAAATGATCGTTAATCTTAAAAGAATTTAAAGTTGATTATCAAATAAGCTGAAACTTGAAAGGCAAATTATGCATCCTTAAATGTATGAGTTGAAAGTAACATCAGTAGAAATGTATCATTTTTGTATTTGTACCGCAATTCCCTTCTGAATTAATGCTTAACCAATCATATGCAGGAGTGACGGTTTAAAAGACCTGACCTCCCATCTATCAGGAGCTTGACAAAGGCCCAGACCGGGCTGAAACGCGTTGCTCCGCCCACTTTTCTAACACACAGGTGACTGGAACTAATTGCCAGCGTCGAGACCGCACAGAGAGCCAGAGCACTGTTTGGTCTATTTGGCGCGAGTGCTGATACGGATCGAAAGAAAAGACAAAAGACAAGGGATTTCCTTCCTCTTTTTCGGTGATCAATCCAGCAGTGATCCAATCCAGGACCGCTATAGAGAGACAGCTGGGACTTCAGAGAGCATTTTCGGTGTAAGTAATAAGTGAACACCTTAAATTTGGCTCTCTTCCTGTCTGTTCATTTGGATCTCAAATCTCGTTACAGCTCCGGTTAAACATCGCTAACTTCCAGCTGACGTGGATCTTCCTTGGTCTCCAATGGGATCTCTGTTCTCTTTCTCAAAATAATCATTTGTGATAGTGATTATTTCATGGTTGTTTTATTTTATTCATTTTTATGTAATCCTATTTTATTTTATTTTTTGAGGTTTTTAGGGATTTTATTGATACTACATTGTAAAACGCCTGATCAGAGTGTTATTTGATAAAATTTAGTTTAAAAGTAATTTTTTAAAAGTAATTTTTGTATGATCAAGACTGTAATAAAATTTGTTCATTTTTTACTTGCACTACTCTGATTCATCCTTAAGCGCAGCCCTAAATTTGGGTTCGCTATTTATAATCAATTTCCCCAGTTTTCACTTTCTTTTTATATATATCCTAATAATTTTATATTTGAAAGGAAGTAATTATTACCATCGCATTAAGGTAATTTATTGTACACTTTAGCATTACCAATTTAAGCTACACTAGCGCCAAGGGTTATTATAGTGATATCTCTATCACTATTGCATGATTGTGTTTCTTTGTGTGGAGTCTGAGGATACTCCATTTACCCAGTGGTTTATTGGTAACTTTCCCAGCGCAGATTGATCACACCCCTCAGTATAATATAGCTACATCCACCTTACTAATACTTTCACAAATCTCTGTATTTGCAGAAGGAAGAGGGAACATGGTTTTGAACTTGGCAGAAGGAATAGAAGAACGCTTGGCTTATGCTATTCCTTAGAAATGAGACCAGAAACTGAATCAGGCAAAGGAAAGGTCGATTGGGTACTGCATTAAACATTTGTCAATATTTTTAACTGGCAGTTTGTCTATAGCAGGGAAATCCTCTATTTCCAAAGCAATTAAAACCTCCAATAAAAGAGCATAAATATGTTCAAGCCTGATATTACATGACACATGCTCTGCCACAGTGGTGGGGTCCTGAGTTCAGAAAATCCGTCTTCAGTATAAGATTATGCAGACTCATAAGTAACCCTTTTATCTATAGGGAATTTAGAAGGGTCACTCCTAAGGAATGCGCCTGACAAGCCAAAGACTAGAGAAAGATCACCTTCCAACCCTTGCATGTGTCTGCTTTTAACTGTTAACTGTTTTAACTTCTATAGAAAGTGTGTGGTGGATGGGACTTCTGGTGGGCGGCGATCCAAGATGGCCACAAACGTTTGTCGTCCTCTGTAAAATCTCGACATTTTATAGCAGATTGTGGTCATCCCTAGTGCCATCCCTTTTTCCCTTAACAGTATAGCTGTTCGGGAGTT
Organism: Bombina bombina; assembly: GCF_027579735.1. Lineage (NCBI taxonomy): Eukaryota > Metazoa > Chordata > Amphibia > Anura > Bombinatoridae > Bombina > Bombina bombina. The sequence goes on along the minus strand of NC_069499.1, from coordinate 1,464,269,521 downwards.
CTGTGGGATCAGGAAAGACACCAGCAAAAACAGTTGGTTAATACCAGAAGGTACACAGTTAGACGTAAGACCAACAACGTGGCATAGAGCTCACCTTCAAAGGCATCATGAACAAGCCCATCCTAGAGACTAACGACTGGACCCAGAATATTATTTCTGCACTATCAGCTCAGATCTTGCCAGCATTTAATAAACTGGAACAAGATGTACAGACCTTGCTGCACCAATTACGGACACCGCCACGCATGTACCAGACATCATAGCGCCTGGATTCACCCTGGGCAGATGAACCAGCTGCAAGTAGGTCGCTATATGTAAGAGTACAGCCACGCCTGAGGGGCTACAACCTGCTTCAGTGAGAGAGCCTGTAAACATGATGAAAACCTATGATCCCAACACTTACAGTATCTCACAAAGTGAGTACACCCCTCACATTTGTGTAAATATTTTATTATATCTTTTCATGTGACAACACTGAAGAAATGACACTTTGCTACAATGTAAAGTAGTGAGTGTACAGCCTGTATAAAAGTGTAAATTTGCTGTCCCCTCAAAATAACTCAACACACAGCCATTAATATCTAAACCGTTGGCAACAAAAGTGAGTACACCCCTAAGTGGAAATGTCCAAATTGTGCCCAATTAGCCATTTTCCCTACCTGGTGTCATGTGACCCGTTAGTGTTACAAAGTCTCAGGTGTGAATGGGGAGTAGGCGTGTTAAATGTGGTGTTATCGCTCTCACACTCTCTCATACTGGTCACTGGAAATTCAACATGGCACCTCATGGCAAAGAACTCTCTGATGATCTGAAAAAAAAAATTGTTGCTCTACATAAAGATGGCCTAGGCTATAAGAAGATTGCCAAGACCCTGAAACTGAGCTGCAGTATGGTGGGCAAGACGGTTTCATAGGACAGGTTCCACTCAGAACAGGCCTCACCATGGTCGACCAAAGTTAAGTGCATGTGCTCAGCGTCATATCCAGAGGTTGTCTTTGGGAAATAGACTTACGAGTGCTGCCAGCATTGCTGCAGAAGTTGAAGGGGTGGGGGGGGGGTCAGCCTGTCAATGCTCAGACCATACGCTGCACACTGCATCAAATTGGTCTGCATGGCTGTCGTCCTAGAAGGAAGCCTCTTCTAAAGATGATGCACAAGAAAGCCCGCAAACAGTTTTCTGAAGACAAGCAGACTAAGGACATTGATTACGGGAACCATGTCCTGTGGTCCAATGAGACCAAGATAAACTTATTTGGTTCAGATGGTGTCAAGCGTGTGTGGCAACAACCAGGTGAGGAGTACAAAGACATGTGTGTCTTGCCTACAGTCAAGCATGGTGGTGGGAGTGTCATGGTCTGTGCCTGCATGTGTGCTGCCGGCACTGGGGAGCAACAGTTTATTGAGGGAACCATGAATGTCAACATGTACTGTGACATACTGAAGCAGAGCATGATCCCCTCCCTTTGTAGACTGGGCCGCAGGGCAGTATTCCAACATGATAACAACCCCAAACACACCTCCAAGATGACCACTGCCTTGCTAAAGAAGCTAAGGGTAAAGGTGATGGACTGGCCAAGCATGTCTCCAGACCTAAACCATATTGAGCATCTGTGGGGCATCCTCAAACGGAAGGTGGGGGAGCGCAAGGTCTTCAACATCCACCAGCTCCGTGATGTCATCATGGAGGAGTGGAAGAGGACTCCAGAGGCAACCTGTGAAGCTCTGGTGAACTCCATGCCCAAGAGGGTTAAGGCAGTGCTGGAAAATAATGGTGGTCACACAAAATATTGACACTTTGCGCCCAATTTGGACATTTTCACTTAGGGGTGTACTCACTTTTGTTGCCAACAGTTTAGACATTAATGGCTGTGTGTTGAGTTATTTTGAGGGGACAGCAAATTTGCACTGTTATACAGGCTGTACACTCACTACTTTACATTGTAACAAAGTGGCATTTCTTTTGTTTTGTCACATGAAAAGATATAATAAAATATTTACAAAAATGTGAGGGGTGTACTCACTTTTGTGAGATACTGTATAATACATTACAAAAATTATCAATCCTGGGATTGATGGAATGTACACCTGTATAGCACTCTTTCCCTATTTGACAATGGCAAAAATTGGACAAGATATAGGAGTCTGAAGTGGGAGGAGTGCGTTGGGATGTATTAAAATATAACCTTTATTGGTAAATTTAAAAAAAGCAACAACAAACACAATCTACATACATACTTAATTAAAATTGCAGGATTGGGTCTAATTGAATTTTTTCAGTCAGTTGGAGTGGTTGTGACATATATTGAGGAAAACTTAGACTAATAGTCAGTTTCACACTATGGTATTCTCAGTAGCTGTACATTATTTGAATATTAGTAACACTTGCGTGGTATCCGTAAAGCTGCTATACTCTGATAGTGATTCAGTTGCTGGTCTAGTATTAATAATTAGCTATAAAAGAATACAGCACTAGGCTAGCTTGAATTTTTGTACTGTTGTTATTCAGACAGATATGGTGTTATTTGTATCAAGTAATTCGTATAATTATTATTGTAACAAAGCACTTGAAAAAACGTTCCAGTTGTATCACATTATTTTAATAATTTATTGATATAAAGAATGTGTATAATATATAGTTCATGGTTGACTATACAGGATAACTCTTTGTTACACTTTTGGTCTTGTTTCTGCTACGGTTAACATAATGTTAATAGATTGCTGCTCTTATTAGCTGCATAAAGAAGATTTCTGTCAGGTGTACACTTGTTCTGCTGACCTTTAGCGTTAAGTGTAACAACTGTCTTGAGTAACTTTTTTTAGACTAGGCTTCTGTTACAATATTTCACCTCAGCGATTTGTGTTTCTATTATCTTTATTAGTCCCCCAAGTTATTATATTAAAGTCATACTCTGTTTATTTCATTTTCATAGTTATAGCAATTGTATAAATTGATTACGGTGCTGCTGCAGGATAGCTGCTGTTCGTAAACTTAGTTTAGCTTTGCTTATACTGAGGATTGACTTGTTAATATATATTACCGGACTGAATATTAAGCATTTGGAAGGCTGAGTACTGATCTCAAACAAACAATTTGCCATATAGTGTGTATATTAATGCTCCGTATTTCTTAACCGCTAGTTTACAATCAACACTAGGTTCTTACTATATGTGCCGGTTCAGTTAGGTAGCGTTAACTTGGCTTAGCTTATGCTAAAGATTAACAGGTTAATGCGTGTTGCTGGATTGAATATTATGCATTTTAGAAGGCCGAGTATAGGTCTTAAATTAACGTTTTGCGGTATTGAATATATATTGAGACTCTGTATTTCTTAACCGCTTGTTTGTAATCAACACTGGGCTCTTACTATAAATGCCGGTTCAATTCCAATTTGTAAAGTTAACTTAGCTTATCTTACACTGAGGATTAGCAAATTGATATGTGTTACCACTTTATTTTTTAAGCATTTTGGAAGGCTAAGTACAGACCTTGAGCTAAATAATAGCGGTATTATGTATATATTAACGCTCCGTATTTCTTAACCGTTTGTCTCCAATCAGCACTAAGCTCTTACTATAAATGCCGGTTCTGTTTGAAATAATGTTACTGAGTTGTCCCCATTGTAAAATTAATTAAATCAATATTGTGCACAACCACAATTGTTTAAACTATAAAGACCACCATTCCTGCTTTTTTTTAAAAATAGCTAAACGGCATTCAACAAAGCATTCCCTGACATGTTTCGCCACTAACGTGGCTTTTTCAAAGGGTACGGCGCGGCCATAGAAGTGTCTTTTTATTGGCTCGCACTGCTCCTCCTATTGGATCTTATTCAGCAAATTAGATGAGTCTTTACAACGAACCAGTCACAGAATGAAAGACAGCCTGTGTATGTCAAAGAAAAAATGTAATTGGATATGGCTGCCTTTTCAATTCTGTATTGTGTATAGATTTCCAGTTTCAATGAGATGTCACAAGGAATGTATACGTTTTTTATTTTGTTATTGTTTGGTAAAAAACGATAGAGAAAGAGAAGAGGACGTTGTGAGGAGCAAGATATTAGTATATCTGTTAAACTGTTCTTAAGCATATCATGCAAAATATATTGTTTATGATTGTTTATTTTGACAGATTCAATTCACAAGTAAAGATAATAAATTGCTCAGTTTAGATCTTTGTGAGGAAATAAGGAAACAAATGACTATTTGCAACATTGTTATCATTTTAAACTACAATGTAATTATCCGAGAAGAATGTGCACAAATGCCAAATAAATAAAATACACAGATAGATTGTTAATTTTAAACAGACATCTAGAAACATTTTAATAAAGTCTTAGTAATTGCTTCTATGATTTTGCAGTTTGACATGTTATTGTATACTCAATACGGGACACATGTAAAAACTTTGGTTGTCAATGGTAGTATCTCTGCATACTATAGTTTTATTGTAGGTAAAGGTGTCTAATATTTCTCGTGTATAGTGACATTATAAAAACTATATGCTTCAAAATAAGAGTCTTATTTTATTGACTCAATATGGATCCAAGAATTGTGTTGATTTGGATAGATAATTGTGACATGATTTCTAAAAAATAATAATATTAAATGTGAATATAGAATAAAAGGGTCTAAATAATATATGTGAATATAGAATAAGAGGGTCTAAATAATATGCCCTATTTCTTAAAGTGATGTTAAGTTGCATTGAATGGGGTTGAAAAATAAAATAAATAAATAAATAAATGGAATGGAATATGACATCCATTATTGTGTATAGATGTGAAAAAAAATTTTTTATATTAAGACAATAAATGTGTACAGGTGATAAATAATTATTTATCTTTACAATGATGTGTGATTTGGGGTGTGAAATGTGAGTGTCAAAAAACCAATAGTGAATTGGAATTCAATAAAAATGATAATAGTGATTGGTGAGTTGGTTATCTGTGTAAATATTATAATATATTGTAATAAGTATTACAATAAGTCCTGCAATAAACAATACTTATAGTGAGTATTGTAATAAGTATTGTAATATATATATATTACAATTTCCACTACTAGATTTTCCTAGTTTGATCAGTTTCTTGTTTCTGTTAAATTCTTTTGTATTGTTCTAAAGTATTGTCATCTGCTTTATATCTACAGATATGAGAAATAGTTGTTATGTTCATTTAGCCCGTTGGGCTGTATGGAATTGAGCAGATAAATCCATCTGCTTTCATGTTGAAGTAAGGCTGTTTCCTTATCTCCACCTCTAATTCCAAGATTAACTTTGTATATGCCAAAGCATTTTAGCCCTTCTGCCTTTCCTTGATGGAATTTATAAAAATGTTGTGCTACTGAAGAAATGGCCTTCTTGTTCTTTAAATCTTTGGCTGCATTTCTGATATTCCGCACATGTTCTTGCAGTCTTGTTCGTAATTTACGTGTCGTCATCCCTACATAGGTTTTGGGACACTTGCACTGTAAGGCATAAACTACCCCAGTAGTATTGCAATTAATGAAAGATTTAATCAAATGTTTTTTGTCAAATCTATCCGTAATTGATGTTGTTTTTTTCAGGAATTTGCAGCTGATGCAATTTCCACAAGGGTATGAACCTTTTTGTATGCCACTACCAGTTGTGCTTTTTTTACGAGTATAATGGCTGGGGCTCACTAGATCTTTCAAGTTTTTTGTGCGTCGGTAGCTAATATCTGCTTTGGAGCCTATAAATTGATCCAGAGTATTATCTGCTTGAAGGATATGCCAGTGTTTATTAATTATTTGAATTATCTCCTTGCTCTGTGTGTTATACGTCAACACTAATCTGGTTTTACTATCATTGGTGCGGGTCTTAGGTTTCAATAAATTCTGGCGTTCTGTTTTTCTTGCTCTATCCTTTGCTTTTTTGATTAGAGATTTACTGTACCCCCTCTGGCTAAGGCGGTCTGTTGTTTCTTGTTCTCTAATTTTATATAGATCAGGCTCTGAACAGTTTCTTTTGACTCGTAGGAATTCTCCTGTTGGTAGGGATTTGATTGTGCACGGTGCATGTGCGCTTGTATTATACAGAATGGTATTAGTGGCTGTTTTCTTTCTGTATAAATCAGTTCCCAACATGCCATTGCTTTTTTTAAAGATTCTCAAATCTAAAAAAGATATTTCAGTCTGGCTGCATTCATAAGTCAATTTGATATTTAGTCTGTTTTGGTTTAGAATTTTTAGAAACCTGTCCAGTTTTTCTTTGGGTCCTTCCCAAATTAAGAGAATATCATCTATATATCTTAGCCAGAGGGGGATATGTTTAGTATAGTCATCATTGTTGTCAACAAAGACAGTATTGTGCTCCCACCAACCTAAAAATAGGTTGGCGTACATGGGTGCACATGCTGTCCCCATGGCTGTCCCCCTTGTTTGCAGATAGAATTGGTCATTGAAGACAAAGTAGTTTTTTTTTAGCACAAATTCAAGTAATTTCATCACAAATTTATTGTGATTATCATCCTCTTCTGTTTCTAGATTAAGGTAGTATTGAACTGCTTCCAGCCCTAATTCATGTTGAATACTTGTATAAAGGGCCTCTACATCGGCGGTGACAAGCCAAGATGTGGGTCCTAATTGGATATCTTGTAGCTGCTGGAGTGTCTCCATTGTGTCTTTTATATATGAAGGAATCTCTGTTAGAAATTCTCTTAATCGTTGGTCAATATATTTGCTTGCTTTTTCTGTCAAATTTTCATTTCCAGACACTATGGGACGGCCCGGAGGGTGTTTAGCATTTTTGTGTACCTTGGGGATCATATAGAAGGTGGCTATTTTCGGATGGTTTACAGTCAAGAATTTCTTCTCTTTTTCACTGATGATATTGTTCATCTTGGCTTGAGTAATGAGATCCTTATATTGTGTGAGAAACTGTTCCGTTGGATTGCTCCACAATTTTTTATAACATGATTCATTAGTTAGCTGTAAGTTGGCCTCTTTTAGATACATATCTCTAGGCCAGAGAACGATGTTGCCACCTTTGTCCGCTTGGCGGACTATGATATCATCCCATTGTTGAATTTCGGCTAAAGCACGTTTTTCACCTTTATTTAGATTCATTGGAGGGGATTTAATTTGTAAATTCGATATCTCTTTACAGACAATATTATTAAAGATTTGAACACTTGGGCTCATAGAGGATTTGGGTATGTATTTGGATTTGTTGATTAGGCTGTTGCGCCAGTTTGTGCCGCCTTCTGTTTCATTTTCTTTTAGTAGATCTTCCAAATCCTGTAATACTGTTAGATCCTCTATTGTCCATTGATTCTCTAAGTTTGGTTCTTGCTGATTTTTGATGTCTGTGTATTGTTTACGTAACAGTAATTTTCTTAGAAACAATTGTATATCTTTAATATTTTCAAACTTGTCAAGAGATGTATTTGGACAAAACGATAACCCTTTGGATAATAGAGATAGATGGTCTTCTGATAACATTTTGTTAGATAGATTTAACACTTTCATTGTTTCAATTTGATTTTGGAGAAAGGACTGGGGCTCCTTTTGTAAGGTTTGTTGCTGTGTCTGGTGTCTCTGACACTCCTGGTTCTTGTTACTTTTTTGTTTGCCCCCCCTACCTCTTCTGGTGGGTCTGGATTTATATTGGTACCTTCCTCTAAAAAACCTTTCCTCTTTCTGTTTTCTGATTGTGCTCGGGCAGAAGTAGTAGGTCGCTCTGGGGTTGCTTCCTCAATAGGGTTATCAGATTCTTCACCTTCTGTCTCTGTATCACTTTGTATGATGGTTACTTTTTGACGGTTTGTAGAGATGTTAGAATTGAATTTTCTTCTCCATCTGTATACCCTATTATTTTGGAAATCTTCAACATCTCTGTTCAATTTCCCCATTTTAGTTTGTTTAATTTCTGCCTCGTATCTATCAAGTTCTTTCTGATATTTTTTATAGGAGGTTTCAAATTCTTTTAGTGTCTCAAATTGTTTCAGTTGTTCATTTTGTAATTTTATCAACTCTTCTAATCTCTCATATTCTGCAGTATCATGTTTAATAAGAATGTTCATTAATCTGTTGGAGCACTCAGACAACGCTTCTTCCCATTCTATAGTTAGTTCTTTTTGTTTAAATTCAAAGGCAGGGAAGAGTTGTATTCTGAGGCCTCTAGGGATCAATTTTCGTTCGATATACTTGTCAAAAAAATGGTGATTCCACCATACTTTGTCTTGCTTGTAAAGATTTTTATGAAGTTCTCGTAAAAGTTGATCCAGTCTATCTGGTGTTGGTTCTGTGTTAGGAGACTGTGATTCATTAAAAACCTCTTGAAAATCTATTAGACGTTTATTGTTTCTGGTTATTCTGTCTTGTTCCAATTTGTTAGCCATCTTATTAATGTTTTTAAGTCACACTTGCGTGCTCATAATACCGCTATTATTTAGCTCAAGGTCTGTACTTAGCCTTCCAAAATGCTTAAAAAATAAAGTGGTAACACATATCAATTTGCTAATCCTCAGTGTAAGCTAAGCTAAGTTAACTTTACAAATTGGAATTGAACCGGCATTTATAGTAAGAGCCCAGTGTTGATTACAAACAAGCGGTTAAGAAATACAGAGTCTCAATATATATTCAATACCGCAAAACGTTAATTTAAGACCTATACTCGGCCTTCTAAAATGCATAATATTCAATCCAGCAACACGCATTAACCTGTTAATCTTTAGCATAAGCTAAGCCAAGTTAACGCTACCTAACTGAACCGGCACATATAGTAAGAACCTAGTGTTGATTGTAAACTAGCGGTTAAGAAATACGGAGCATTAATATACACACTATATGGCAAATTGTTTGTTTGAGATCAGTACTCAGCCTTCCAAATGCTTAATATTCAGTCCGGTAATATATATTAACAAGTCAATCCTCAGTATAAGCAAAGCTAAACTAAGTTTACGAACAGCAGCTATCCTGCAGCAGCACCGTAATCAATTTATACAATTGCTATAACTATGAAAATGAAATAAACAGAGTATGACTTTAATATAATAACTTGGGGGACTAATAAAGATAATAGAAACACAAATCGCTGAGGTGAAATATTGTAACAGAAGCCTAGTCTAAAAAAAGTTACTCAAGACAGTTGTTACACTTAACGCTAAAGGTCAGCAGAACAAGTGTACACCTGACAGAAATCTTCTTTATGCAGCTAATAAGAGCAGCAATCTATTAACATTATGTTAACCGTAGCAGAAACAAGACCAAAAGTGTAACAAAGAGTTATCCTGTATAGTCAACCATGAACTATATATTATACACATTCTTTATATCAATAAATTATTAAAATAATGTGATACAACTGGAACGTTTTTTCAAGTGCTTTGTTACAATAATAATTATACGAATTACTTGATACAAATAACACCATATCTGTCTGAATAACAACAGTACAAAAATTCAAGCTAGCCTAGTGCTGTATTCTTTTATAGCTAATTATTAATACTAGACCAGCAACTGAATCACTATCAGAGTATAGCAGCTTTACGGATACCACGCAAGTGTTACTAATATTCAAATAATGTACAGCTACTGAGAATACCATAGTGTGAAACTGACTATTAGTCTAAGTTTTCCTCAATATATGTCACAACCACTCCAACTGACTGAAAAAATTCAATTAGACCCAATCCTGCAATTTTAATTAAGTATGTATGTAGATTGTGTTTGTTGTTGCTTTTTTTAAATTTACCAATAAAGGTTATATTTTAATACATCCCAACGCACTCCTCCCACTTCAGACTCCTATATCTTGTCCAATTTTTGCCATTGTCAAATAGGGAAAGAGTGCTATACAGGTGTACATTCCATCAATCCCAGGATTGATAATTTTTGTTTCAAATAACCAGTACACAGCACCTCAGCCGCTTTGCAAGACAATATACCTGGATCACAGATAGATTGATACATACATATGATATTAATCAATCCAGAGAACAATAGGCTACCCTATTTTTGTAAATTTGTGCAGTGCCATTAGTATTCTAGTTTTCTTTGTATAATACATTACCCCTAAAGCCTGCTATAGATAATCAGAGCTTGTCTTGAGCATTGAGGGAACGGCTGACCTCCTACCAGATACCGGGAGCAGTGAGGACTGCTCTGTTTGATAGGCTCTCGCTTCTATCAACTCCAGCCACCTACACTGTATCTTTGGCAACATATCTGCTATATGGAGACTGGGGAGATGTTAGGGGTAATATGAACCTGATGGCAGCCATCTTGTTTCTCGCAGCCATCTTGTTCCTAGTAGCCATTTTGTAATGAGTAAACTTTATTATACTGGGTTATTATGTAGTGAGAACTATGTGCATGTTATGATAGTTTCCTTAGCTGTTCGGCCTTGTCAATGTACTCTGGCCCTACGCCCAGAATAAGATAGAATAAGATAATGTAAACAAGATGGTTCAGAAACCTTGTTGTCTCCGCAGATGGTAGTTTGTTATGACTCTGTAAGTATTGTTATGAGAAACTCATATTCTAGCTTTTCCATGTATTTTTGCTCTGTATAATTGTGTAAGATGACGCGGTCCTAACGTGTCATCCCCTTAACCCTATATGCTGGTACTGTACACTATAAGAACTGCTTACACTGTTCAATAAACATGATTGGCTTTAGATCATAATGCTGCGTGGTCTGAGTCATTCTAAGGGATCCTTATCAGATAATCTACATATGCCTCAGGTGGTACACTGGCCCCGTGGCTTCGGCCTGACCTGACACTTACCCCCCTGGGGGGACACCTAACAATTTTGGTGTCAGAAGTGGGATTCGCAGTGAGTAAGTATGAGTGCTTTTACCATGCTTTCCTTCTGTGAATCTGAACCTAAATTTAGTCTGGTAATAAGTGTTGATATATATGATAAAGGGTTAAAGGGGTTGAAGCACAGGTTTGCGGAGGTTATAGTCCTGCCGGCAGTTGTGATACCCCTCCAGATAGGTAATCAGTCCTGTGCTGGGATACCACAGGTATTGTGAGTCCTGTCTGTGATAAGCGCGCAAGAAATATATGAATGCCAGTTGACGGAGAGCTTTTAAGATAAGCTCCTCCGGGCAAAGTTGGCAGAGTGAGTGAGTCTCACGTATATTAAAGTTTCCCATATTCATTCCCATAATAGAGTTTTGTTACCCACCTGAAGCTCATGTTGATATCTGATGCTTGCTTTGCTTTGTTTTGTTTGTGTTTTTTGATGCTGTGCGTAGAAAATATTAAGTGGCTATGCATGTTATTATTGTGGCTATTATTGTGTTGAGAAATGGGAACTGCTTATAGATAAGAATGCACAGAGAAAATTACATGTATAAGGTAAAAGAAAAGTAGAGTTAATAGTTTCTGCAAAAGACAGAAATATTTTTTTTTTTAAAAACACTGTCAGTGAGTACTGCTGTGTGATAAATAGAGAAATCTCTGTGTTAAAGAATGTAGCAGGCAAAGAAGGGGGGCCACCACTGAGCGCGCACATAGATCCGAAGAGAAAAAAAAAGAGAAAAGAAACTGTTACAGCAGCTTCGTTTGTAAGACTTTTTTGTTTGCTTGCAGTAACAAAAATGAAATTTTGTATATTGAGATGCATAATGTGTGATGGTCTGTAGGTTCTCACTGTGGTATGAGTGTAACAGATTTGCTTTAAACCAAAAAACAGAATGTATTATTTGAAAATGATTGTCTCAAGCCGTGCAAAAGTGGCCATTTTGCGGGGTTTCGGAAAAAAAAAAAATACATTTTGAACTTGGTGACAAGTTGATCTGGTAAATTTTATATGTATGTCGTACGCTATGAAATAGATGCTTTTCTGAGAAAGGAAAAAAGGGAGTGAATCTTTGGTATGCGAGATGAAATGAGCTTGTCTGTATAGCTGTACAAATGTAAAACTGTTTCTTTCTGTTTCTCTGCTGGGAAATCAGACGTTTTTAGAAGATATTCGGTAATGTTATTTTATATACCTGTATTTTAAAGTCACCAGCATGTTTTAAGTATGAGGTATTCATATGCAGTTTTAGTTTTAAGGGATAATTGTTTTTCGGCATGTAAAGATATGATATTGTTTTTGCAAGTGAGGTAACGGCTTTGAAAGTGGATTTGAAAGTGCGATGGTGTGTGTGATTTTTTTGTCACGCTCTGGTAAATATGAAACTGTTACTGGTATGATTAATGGGTTAACGTATGGTGTATTTGTAAGGTCTGTGCACAGAGTTGGTGCACCCAATGACATATAGTTATAAGCTGTAATTGAAAGTTTATTTAAAAGTGCGTCCGTTTTTGTTGCAAGTAAATTAATCTGCAGGTCATGCTATAGTACAGAGGTGAAATTTGTGTGGTAAATTATACAAGCAGCCTAAATTATGGTTGGGATATACATATGAGATTTACGTGATGAATGGTTAGTCCTTAAAGGGACAGTCCACTGTAACAAGGTGTTGCTATTAATGTATTGTCCATGACTTGTTATACAAGCTGCATAGTATAACATATAGGAGAAATTGCATTTGCAAGTTTATTTGTATATATATGAAGTAGCTGGCTTTATGCTTTCAAAACACAGTTGATTGCAATGGGTTGAATTTTAGATAATAATAATATCTCATTATGTTATATTGGTCTGTAAAATCAGAGCTCAGTGTGTAGACGGAGCAATAGAAAATTGTCATTTTCTTATTTAAAGAACCAGTGCAATAACACTGTATTAGTAGTTTGCTAAATATATTTTAAGAGACCTTTCTTTGTATATATTTATTTTAAATTTGCTGTTCAGATAGCAGATATTTCTTTTTGCAGCATAACTTAATTCTCTCTGTAATGCAAACTGAAGTGGTAAGTTGTCTACAATTTTAGTGTAGGGATCCGTGAGACTAGCGGACATAAAAAAAAAAAAAAACGAGAAAAAACAGAGGAGTGAAAATATTTAAAGGGATACAGGAAAACTGATATAACATCTGAGAATTTAAGGGAATATTTACATAAAAGACAATGAGGTTTACTGTAAGCCTAACACTAGTAAATTTCACTGTGTTAGCAGTTTCAATTAAAGATTATTTTTAGTTTGGTTAACATGTCCCTTTAACTAGCCTGCATCCCACTGTGAGTGCGTTCTTATGCTGCTTATGCTTGTTTAGGCTATTTAATGAACGTCAGTATGCATTTTTTTATTATAAGGATCATTGGGAATAATTTAAAAGGGAAATTGTATTAGTATTCTTTTGTAGAAAGCTTATTTTTTGGTGTTATATGCGGTTGATTATATTTGGCTGGACAACTGCAGAATGGTGAATATCAATTTATACACAATATTAAATCCAATAATTTTGTTGTGGTTAAACTAATTAGCATTTATCAAGTTTTAGTGTGAATTTTATATTTTTAAGCAGTAAACAGTGTTTCTCCTTTAAGTAGAAATGAAACTTTGAGCTTGCCTCACTATCCTTGAGAAGAATGATAACACTGTGCATGTTTTGCTTTTCTTTAAAAAAAAAAGTTTCTCTGTTTGGCTTTGTTGCAGAGAGAACGATTTGCACTTTACATTTAAAGAGGCAGTACTGGTGTTCTATGTTCTAAAAAATGATAAATATAAATTGCTCACTACAAAGAAACAAGTATTTATATTATATTCTGTCACAGAATATAGCTTAAAAATGATAATTTTATTTCTGTGGCTGTCAAACTGTATCTCACAGATATTTCAGAACAATTTGTTATTTAAAATAACCCCCACTGCGTTCAATAAATAAATGAGATATTATTTAATGAAGTGATTTCAGTGACACTTTAAAATATATATAGTTATTTGGTTAATAACTAGTCTACCGCTATTTTTGCAATGACTTTGATTGCTGCATAACAGCTAAGCCGTGGTCTATAAGGTGTCTACAAATAAACACCCCTACTTAAGGCAATGGGGGACAGCAAACAAATGATGCACAGTTTATCCGATTCTACTGCATTTACATAACTTGTTAATTTATCTGATTATAGTTTTGACATGCCTTGTGTCTAGGGCCTTCTTCCAGCACACAGTTTTAGTTTTATTTATATGGCTTACGTGTATTTTGTCTCTTGGTGTTGTAATGAGATTTATACAGCCTGTGATAAGAGGCAGTCCTCAAAGGCTTAAAAATTAGCATATGAGCCTACCTATGTTTGGTTTAAATCTAGGAAGGTTGGTTAAAATTAAAAGTCCTATCTGAATAATGAAATTTTCATTTATCCTAGAATGTCCCTTTAACAGTAGCTACCGTGGTTATCTGATCTTTCCCAAATAAGCGCAATTTTATTTGTGCAATCTGCAACTGAAGTTTCTTGGGCATCTGCTTTGATGGTTTTCTTTGTGTGATATCAAAGTTATGTACATGGTGGATGTTTTTAATTGTTTGTAGTGTTCTGAGAGTGTTGCATTTCAGTGACTGTCAGAATATGTGTTGCATTTTAAATTAATTGTGGTTGTTTGAAATTTGTGTCAGCAGCTAATGTTTTGTTTTGTGAAAGCCAAGAACGATTAGTTTTCACTGTTTGTTTGCTTTGTGTTTCTCTTTTGTGACTGCGTGTGGAAGCGTGCTGTATGGACAGCATATTGAATTGTGCGGTGTATTTGATTTTGCTTGCTATTGAGAATTGTCTCTGCATGAGTGGAGTGCATGATTTGTCGTTTAGTTTCTTGTTATCTTGTGTTTGCGTGTCACATGAGATGTTTCACGCAAACAAGGGGGAAGTGTTGATGAGTATTGATGAATATCTTTATGTAATGGGGGTGATTGTTTTTAGGAGGTGAACCTAAAACGTTTTGAATCTCCTCGTACAATGTTATTGCCTAACCACAAGCTGTGCCCTAAATTTCCTTGTCTTACCCCTATGCAGGATGCACTACGTCCCTAGGATTGTCTAGAACTTTCCTTCATTGGGAATCTGGCCACGGAAAAGCATCTACCTTGCTGGCCACCCCGGTCGTAGCCTGTACACCCACACCCCACTCTTTTTTTTCCCTCCCTGGTGGATTAGATCTTTTTATTGTCTTTCTGTGTTTTATTTTGCTCTCATATTTCAGATGCCTAAAATGTTTTATTTTTCTATGTGGTTCTTAACACTATATTTGTATTTGCAGGATGAGAGTATGCTGTCTTCAGAGATTGAAACACACTAACTGAATTATTTTTGAGTTTCCATATTTAGGTAAAATCTGTACAGGCAAAATTCCATAAGTGCACTCTTCAGAAGATTAAAGATTGAAAGCAAGTAAACCTTTAAAGAAAGAAAAGATGAAGATGAAAGACCTTTTGTCAAGCTTGTTTTAACCACCATACTGCAGTAAAAAAAAGTTGCTGAACTATCTTTGGATCCATTCTTTGCTTTGCATGCTGGTACCAGCCCCAGAACTGGACTCTGGGTAATCCATGACTGTTTCCTCTGATGTGTGTCTTCAGGACATAAAGACTATCCTTATCTGGACTGTGCCTTACCGCTCGATATGGAGGTCCTGTTATGCTGTTACAGGGTCAACCAATTAAATTAGGGGAGTATTGTTTAACTCACTTCCTTATATTGCTTGTTTTGTATTCTCTTGTATTTGTTTTATTTTTATTGATCATATTGGGTATAAGACATCATATGCTTCATTGGTATTAGTGCACATTGTAGTTTATGTGCTTAACATAGTAACTCTTTAGATGAAGGTAACTGTGAACTTCGCAGTATTGTACCCTATTGAATGGCCCACTGAGTATAAAAATATGTTTAAGGAAAATGCTGCAACATAGCATAATATTTTAGACCCTTCACCCTCTAGAACATATAGTAAATATACAGAGAAATGTTTGTTTAGGGAATAGCATAATTATAGTTTATGAAAGCAAATGTATTTTTCCCTTTTATTACTTAGTATGGTATCTGCAAAGTGAATTTGGTCATTCCTGATGTTTGTCAAAGAGAGTAATTCTTACCATAAAGATGTGGTTACCTTTAAAAGATTTTGTAGTTTTAAATGATGTTCTGTTTGTATGCTTTCCTCATACAGGAGTGTGAGAGAATTTAGGTTGGAGAATTATAAACATTATAGATAGCAGCCATCCAGAATAAAGCAACGCGAGGTTCGTTTATTTTTAGAAGTTCAAAGTGACAGTGTAAAGAAATTCATTTATTTTTATTGACTGTTTTCTTTTTTTCCATTCTTACTACAGGGCAGGCCTTAGCATAAGTTTTAGCATAACCATTCAGGCCCTTGATGAAGTCTGACAGGTTTTCACTTGCGTAGTATTCATGAAGTATCATTTAAAAGTTTATAGAGAAGTTGTAAATTATTCTCTGAGAAATATCAATGTATTTAGTTTGTATTATATATCAACAATGTTTTGTTTGATTTTGAATGACATAGGATGAAAGTGACGTTTTATTTGGACATAATTGTGATTGTATTGCGGTGTGTACTCATCCTGTACTGTTTCTGTTTGCTTCCAAGACTCCCTGTGACTCAAGTGTTTGCTTGCCATGGGTATCCACTGGTTGCCTTGTCTACCCCATGAACAAACCATCAGATTTCCAGTATCTCCCTACGGAAGAACCGTGGATAAGCACCCCTACTGCAAATGAACTGTTGGAGAACTGTATTATAGCAAAGTGTCAAGGTGCAGCGCTCTCAAATGGACAAAGACTGTTCTTAAAGTGTTCAGAGGCCACCTAGAGACAGTTGTGCTGTTGCTATGTCATGCTTTACTGTG
Organism: Bombina bombina; assembly: GCF_027579735.1. Lineage (NCBI taxonomy): Eukaryota > Metazoa > Chordata > Amphibia > Anura > Bombinatoridae > Bombina > Bombina bombina. The sequence goes on along the minus strand of NC_069499.1, from coordinate 1,464,252,795 downwards.
GAAAAGGAACTGTTGGACATATTGGGGGGTGCTAGCAATGCAGGTGGAGAAATAAACGATGCAGCGTTGTTTGGGGGTAGATGGGAGGCTGGTTGGGTCTCTGTGCCGGTAGACCGGTAGTTTTGGGAAGGCTGGAAGATAGATGGAAGGTATTGGAGGGGCTGTACCTATATGCAGTGACAATTAGCCTATAAAAGTATATCACGACATAGGAATATTTTTCTCTTTAGTATTCTCACAGAGTTCTGTTACAATAATATAAGGCTTTACTAATTTTCTATGCCTGTCTATTTTTATGTTATTCTGTTAGAATAAAAGGATGGTATGTTAGGGGTAATATGAACCTGATGGCAGCCATCTTGTTTCTCGCAGCCATCTTGTTCCTAGTAGCCATTTTGTAATGAGTAAACTTTATTATACTGGGTTATTATGTAGTGAGAACTATGTGCATGTTATGATAGTTTCCTTAGCTGTTCGGCCTTGTCAATGTACTCTGGCCCTACGCCCAGAATAAGATAGAATAAGATAATGTAAACAAGATGGTTCAGAAACCTTGTTGTCTCCGCAGATGGTAGTTTGTTATGACTCTGTAAGTATTGTTATGAGAAACTCATATTCTAGCTTTTCCATGTATTTTTGATCTGTATAATTGTGTAAGATGACGCGGTCCTAACGTGTCATCCCCTTAACCCTATATGCTGGTACTGTACACTATAAGAACTGCTTACACTGTTCAATAAACATGATTGGCTTTAGATCATAATGCTGCGTGGTCTGAGTCATTCTAAGGGATCCTTATCAGATAATCTACATATGCCTCAGGTGGTACACTGGCCCCGTGGCTTCGGCCTGACCCGACACTTACCCCCCTGGGGGGACACCTAACAGGAGACATAGCTGAACACAGCGGTCGACATGTGGGCAGCCCTCTCCCTGCATCCACTTTAATCTTGCTTTGGAACCTGAAGCCTGCTTCTTTTGCTTTTAGGCAGAAGGGAATAGGTTGAACGCATCCATTTCTAACTAACTAGCAGTGTTGTGTGCTGTATAAAACGGATACCAGTGACCATACTTTGACAACCGACACTATTACTATAGCTATAAAGGGCATATTATAAAGTTAATATGAAAGCTGCAAATATAAATAAAACTTTAGCTTGTCTCATCTGCCAGCAGATTTAAAAATTGATGGACAATATCTCCTTTTACATGTCAAGAATATTTATTTTGTCAGATATAACTGGAAAGAAACCACGGGGTTCTACATTCCAATATGAACAGATTGTTAATCTATAAGGACCTCTAGTGGTTACTGTAGTATTGCATCTCAATACAAAGTGAAAGTTCACTTTATTTAGTAAAGTGATACGATCTAGCAGCAACTTATTTTTGGAATGTTTTCATCCTGACATTTGCATAAAAAACAGATGTGCTTCACCACTTTCTATGTATCTCCTTTCTTTTTCTTACTTTGTTTCTCTCACAGAACTTGTTACAGTACTTCAGTACTTTTATATAACTCACCTCACCCCTTTAACATTTTTATTAATCCACGCATCATTCTACTAAAGACCATATTGTATCAGATCTGGAAATATTGTCATACTCTCTCATCATTATAAGATCAAGTTACCAGTAACAGCCCTACCTAGAAACGTATTGCAACATGGGTAATGTTCTTTCTGCAATTTTCTCTACTAGAAATATCTTAGTGATACCCTTTTGATACTGACTAAATGTATATTAATTTTTACCCCACTATAACAGTATGGTATACTCTAATGCTTGTGCATCCCTCTGGAATCACCCCGCAACCAATACTTATGCAATTATATAACAAATGTTCCCTACATTAATCTAGATAACAATCCAATTGGCTTGATATATGAACACCAAAGAAGACCTCTCCTGCAATATTCACATAAGAGGCTTGGAAATATTCCCTAGTACTCATTGTAGAAATCACATAATGGTTACTCTTAATGTCTTTTATAGAGATTTAATGGTACTACACAGGCTTCTTAAACAATATGCATAGGATATCCCAGAGATCGGTCACCCTGTATAACTAATATTATCTACTTGACAGATTAGTCCAGACTTTACTTGGTAACTCATATTATAACTAATTTAACACTCCCGAAGTATTAAAATCCACTGCAAACTTGATATCCTAAATGGGTAGGGATCTCCATATTTACTTTACAGGGTGACACTTATTCTAAAAGGAGAATGTACTAGTTACAGTTTGTTTTTGTTTGGTGATGTTTAGTTTTGTTATGTTGAATATATTAAAATCCCAACAATGTATACATATATTCTATAGGTATCAGTTACTGAACTCATAGTAGAACTTAGAAGATACTGTACCAGAATAGTTTATCCAGTACTAGCACTTATTTAAACATGTCTGTTACTTACTCCTCTGAATACTGTAAGTTATGATACTTTGCCCTGTGTGGCGCAATGACATGGAACTGGTATAATGGTATACATTGTTGATTATAAATAAAAGTTAAACAAAAAAAGTGTGTGGTGGATAAATATATGTCCTGAGACTAGTGAATCATTTGTACACATTCATGCTAATACCCAGCAGCCTATGAAGGTGCAATGTACTTATCTGTTAGCACCTTCATCCACTGTGTTTATCTCAGCGGCAGACAACTGCTTCCAATAGATGGGCCAATCTGAGGCAGTGCAAGCACAGGACCAAGAATCTGACAAGGAACAGCATTCTACAAGATAGGACATTGGCAAATCGATCTTCATTTTCCCTGTGGATCACTCAAGGAGCAGTACACTGTAGACCAGGGGACTGGCAGATAAATCTGCAATTTATATTTCCCTGCCTGGCTTAAAAAACGCTTTGCCTACCCTTCTTTCCTTTGTAGGCACCTCCTCCTAGTGGACTGGAGGGTAATTCCCACATGTCTCGTGGGCTCTTATCATTTGATGAAAGTACTTTTAAATGTAAATAGATAGGGAAATGATTATCGTAGCCTACAGCTAAATATTGTTGCACCAATGAAATTTGGCATAGTTACTGTATGTTATTGTCTTTAGTATCTTTTTTTTTTTATAGGAAATTCAATGACAAATTAAGTTAATATTAACAGTTTTTAAGTTCCCAATCAAATGTTAAAAAACATGAAATTGGGGGGTGAAGCCAACTAGCTATCGCATCGGACGCATTTCAAAGAGCTCTCGAGCTCCGTTAGTCAAAATTAAATAATAAGGCCAACTACTGTCCCTAAAACGACAGTCTATCACTCCAGGATCGATCAAAAAGTGACAGCAATTGCAGCAAATATAAAGCGAGGTCACAAAGGGCAATGAACTACAGAGACTCTCCAGTCATACAGACCTCATCCTCTACTGACAAGCACATCTCTCTGCTAATACTACGGAGGGTCGGGGCTCCGCTCCAGAGGTAAAGCAAGTGCTATACCTGTAAGTCCCAAGACCGCCCGTAGCCGCAACGGACAAATTGTCAGACCACAGCTAGCACAGCAACAGGAAGGTAAGCCCGGTGTCTCCCTTGTTGACACCTGCTATGTCCTTTCTTCCACACGGGCACTGGGAGAGAGCCGGATCAGCGGGGACCATACAAAAAGTAATCTTATCCCCATAGAAACCTGCTGCTCTTTTGGAGTGAATCGCTATCTTGGGCCCAGCCACGCAGATCAAAGTTTAACAGCGATACACCACAAGCCCTTTTAACACAGGACATTTTTCATATAGAGGGACTTTAGAACAGCTCTACAAGTAGCCCTCAAGAAGGCAGGCAAAATCAATTGTTGTCTCCTGCCTAAAATGGACACCTCAGCTATAGGGTATCTGGCAGCTTATTAAAAAGGGAGTGTGTCTGGAAGTGACTTGGAGCTTTCAGTGAAGTGCAACATCATTAGCTCTGGGTTAACTACTCTGCAGCAACAAAGCTACTCTATTATCTAAATAAGGCAGGTCTAATTTACTGGGGGTCATTACTACTTTCTTTCCTCCTTGGCCAGCCCACACCTATTAGGTAACCCTGGTATGCTTCACCCTATAAGGCTCAAGAAGATTGACCATTAGACAAAATTACAGAGTGGGGAGCCCTAACCACTAGCAGATACTGTTCACAACTCCACAATTAGAGCTACATGGGCCTTGACTGTGCTCTGTTATATCTCCAACAGCTCTGAACATATCCTAACACTAATTTACATTTAAATTTCATAAAGCCCGGCAACACGCTGCATACGAGATTACATCCTACATTGCTACTTTACTCAGGCCAGAGATCTAAGCAATACTCCACTTACATATTCTTCCCCCATTTTGTTGTTTCTCATCTCCAGTGGGGCCTTGTGAAAGCCTGGGGCTACATCAGCCTGTATTCAAAAAGTCAGCTTGATATCATGTGTCCAATAGAGTAGGCCACCCGTAAGAGGGATGTGGTAGATCACCCCAAGAGCCTCTTTATAACGAAGCTTCTTGACACTAAGACCTGAACAGCCAGGATATACCAAAGTACATCAGCCGAACCTCAGTGCATTTTGATATAAAGAGTTGGGTCACAGATCTGACATTGCAGAGCACATTTGTGGGCACAACTTCACCATGGCACACTCCAACAGGAAGAAACCTAAACACACAGAGGGTACCAAGAGGACTGTTGCAGACCACTTTAGTAGTAAGCCACAATCAGATAGAGAACTGTTCCAGTATGATTTAAGAGAATTTTCATCTACTCGCAGAACCTAACGCCTGAGCCCTCGTGAACATCTCACGTCACATACAGACGATATTTCAATCATTGAGCTGATTAACTCTTTGTCTACCAAGATGGATTCTCACCACACCTCCTTGAAACAAGAAATAAAGTCCTCTGTAGCAGATCTTAGAAGAGATATTGCTTCCCTGTGAGAAAGGACAGACACACTAGAGAGAAAACACAAGGATCTTGCAATTGACCACAGTAATCTATTATCCTACACTCAAAGTTTAGCCAAAATGATTTCTGATTTACAAACCAAACTTGCAGACCTCGAGAACAGATCCCGACGTAATAATATTATGATACGAGGCATTAATGAAGAAGTAACAGTAGCTGCTCTTCCTGAATATCTCACCGGACTTTTCAAAAGTACTGCTAGGCATAATTCCAGAACAAGAGTTACTATTCAAAGCTCACAGAGCCTTATGACCCAGAAACTCAACTGCTGAACAACCGAGAGATGTGATAATACGCCTGCACTACTTCACTTTTAAAGAGAAAGTGCTCAAGGCAGCTTTTCAAAATAAAGAGCTCCCTGAACCTTACCAAACCCTGCAAATCTTCCCAGATCTATCATCGCATACTTTGGCGAAAAGCAGATCCTTCCTGCCCATCACCCAGTGCCTCCGACATCACAACATCAGATATAGATGGGGCTTCCCAGTAAAGCTCTTTTTCCAGCACAACGGACAATCTCATATCATCTCAGAACTTAAACAAGGCTTAGCTCTGCTGGGTCAACTGGATCTTATGCAAGCTACTTCCTCATCCACACGGGTTGCCTCCAATCCCCAACCTCTTTGCTCAACTACACCAGAATAGAGACCACTTCCTAAAAGAAATACACTTCCCCCTGAAAAGAAAAGGAGATCAACGGCTCCATCCTGATTAAAAGTCTACCCTCTATGTAATGTATATTAGCTACCTCTGCTGGACTAAAGTACTTGGTATTTTACACTGTTCTCAGGTTGAACCACATAGGATTCCATTGAGTATCCTTACCTGTTTCATGGTTAATGTGTTCGCATAGTTTTTTCAATGTTCAAATGTTATCATGCTGTTCTAGTATTTCACAGCTCACATGTGTTATCAAACTCAATAGCTCTGAATATGATAGAAGAAGTAAGAAGCAGGGGTCTCCCACCAGAACCTAGCCTTTGCATTTAATAGAGGGCCCGTAGTCGACCCCTTTAATACCACTTGTAATCCTAGACTGTTTATACCTATGCCTCAACCCTTAATGGCCAATTGAAAAAATACAAACAACTAAGGTAGACCCTCAAACCTTGAGTCTGGCATTATATAAAGAGGCTCATTTTAGCAAGCAGCTTACCTGATACTTATAACATTGGATCATTATGCCCAACGAAAATTACATCAGCAACAACTCATCTTGAGCACAATACTTTGCACATTACTCAGAATTAAAATGCGCTACTTATACCCTTGAGTTCACCGGGTTAACCTAGCTTATATGCTATTTCTGCTGACAACAGAGTATCTTTCTAGTTTGTTCCATGATTTATGTGCTTGCATTGTTTGCTCAATGTTTAAATGTTGCCATGCTGTTCTAGTGTTCCACAACACACGTGTGCTAGCGAACTCAATAGCTCTGAATATTTTAAAAGAAGTAAGGGTTCTCCACATGAGCCTAATCTTAGCATTTAGTTATTTTAGTAAACAGCTCAGCTGATACTTATAACATCGGATTCTTAGGTCCTACGAAAATTTATATCACTAGCAGCTCATCTTGAGCACTATATCTTACACATTATTCAAAAACGAACAGCACAAAATATACCCTTGAGTTCACCTGGTTAACCAAATTTCTATGCTATTTCTGTTAACGAGAGAGTACCTTTCAAGTTTCTTTTGTTTTTTTCTCTTATTTGCCTTTTATTGTTGTTATTGTACATTTAAATGTGGTATGTTTACCATAACGGCAATTGAAGCTGAATGCATGAAACTAAATATTTCTCCCCTTCCCTTCTTGTCATTCCTTATAAGCCAATCCATATTATGCATAATCCAACTTGTATTAATGTGTACCTCCTAACCACTTTTCCTCTCTGAAGCTTCCCATTACTCATTAACTT